>NW_027066581.1:0-17980 GCF_032884065.1 Artemia franciscana
AAAAAAACTATTTTTTTTAGCTGAAAGTAAGGAACGACATTAAAACTTAAAACGAACAGAAATTACTCCGTATATGAAATGAGTTGTCCCCTCCACAATCCCTCGCTCTTTACGCTAAAGCTTTTAATTGTTTTAAAAAGTAGAATTGTGGCAAAGAGTTAAACTTTAGCGTAAAGAGTGAGGGATTGTGGAGGGGACAACTCATTTCATATACGGAGTAATTTCTGTTCGTTTTAAGTTTTAATGTCGCTCCTTACTTTCAGCTAAAAAAAAATAGTTTTTTTTTTTATTTAATTTCTGAACGTTTTTGAATTAATGCATGTTTGGTTTTGGCTCTCCACACATAAATTATTAAATGAAATGTGTACATTAATTCTTTTTTTGGCTAAATGTCTTTCTCTTAGTTTTGATTAGACGATTTTGAGAAATAAGGGGTGAGAAGGAGGCCTAGTTGCCCTTCAGTTTTTCGGTTACTTAAAAAGGCAACTAGAACTTTTAATTTTTAAATGAACGTTTTTATTAGTAAAAAATATACGTAACTTAAGAATTAACTGACGTAACAAACTTTCATAACCTTATATTTTTATTATGTATACGAGGGGGTTTGTACCCTCGTTAATACATCGCTCTTTACACTAAATCGTAAGTTTTGTCCCAATTCTTTAAGAATGACCCCTGAATCAGAAAGGCCGTAGAATAAATAGTTGAAATTACTAAAATACTTTAGCATAAAGAGCAAGGTATTTATCTCCTCCTAAATACCTCGCTCTTTATGCTAAAGTATTTTTAGAACCCCCTCATATGCGTAATAATCTCTGTTCGTTTTAAGTTTCAATGCTACTTCTTCCTTTCATTTGAAAAAACGTTTTCATGTTTTTTTTCATTGTTTTCTTATAGTAATGCTAGAGAATCCTGCGCCCTTGTCATTGAATTTTTCTTCCCCATGACAGATTCCTCCAAGGAAAGATCCTCCAACATAGCTCCCCCCTCAGCCCCACCCCCAAACAAAATAAAATCCCCCTGAAAACGTCTGTACACTTCCCAATAACCGTTAATATATGTAAACACTGGTCAAAGTTTGTAACTTGCAGCCCCTCCCCTATCTCAAAATTTTGATCCCTTGACTTTGCGAAAAAAATGAGCGTGGGAGGGTGCCTAGATGCCCTCCAATTTTTTTGGTCACTTAAAAAGGGCACTAGAACTTTTCAATTCCGTTAGAATGAGCCCTCTTGCGACATTCTAGGACCACTTGGTCGATACGATGACCCCTGGGGAAAAGAAAAAAAAAAAAAAAAAAAAAAAAAAAAAACAAACAAACAAATAAACACGCACCCGTGATTTGTCTTCTGGCAAAAAATACAAAATTCCACATTTTTGTAGATAGGAGCTTGAAACTTCTACAGGAGGGTTCTCTGACACGCTGAATCTGATGGTGTCATTTTCGTTAAGATCTTACGACTTTTAGGGGGTGTTTCCCCCTATTTTCCTAAATAAGGCAAATTTTCTCAGGCTCGTAACTTTTGATGGGTAAGACCAAACTAGATGAAACTTATATATATAAAATCAGCATTAAATTGCGATTCTTTTGATGTAGCTATTGATATCAAAGTTCAATTTTTTAGAGTTTTGGCTACTTTTGAGCCGGGTCGCTCCTTACTACGGTCCGTTACCACGAACTGTTAGAAAAGGACTTGTTCTGATATGATATAATAAAGTGTTTTTGAAAGTATGGCTAGGTGTTGGGGTATGCATAAAGTTAAAAGTAATGTTCGGAGTGAAAAAAAATTCCAAAGTGAAAAAGGGATTTAGGAGGAGTATTAGAAAAAAGACTTACTCAGAAATACAATAAAGCCTTTTGAAAAGGTTTGCTTGATGTTGGGGCATGCATAAATTCAAAATGTATGTTAGGAGTGATAAAAGATGTGTACACCAACTTGAAAAAACAGGTTTAGGAGGAATATTGAAAAAAGAACTTGTTCTAACATGATATAGTAGTCTTCTGAAAATTTTCGCTTGGTGTTTAGGTTTACATAAAGTCGAAACGGAGTGAAAAAAATGTGTACTCCAACTTGAAAAACGGGGTGAAGAGGAATATTAAGAAAAGAACTTGTTCTGAAAAGATACAATAAAGCTCTTGGAAAAGTATTGCTTGGTGCTGGGGTCTGTGTAAAGTCAAAAAGTAAGGTTGGGAGTGAAAAAAATGTGTGCTCCGACCTGAAAAACAAATTTAGGAGGAATATAAAGAGCATAAATTGTTCTGAAATTATATAATAAAGCCCGTTGAAAAGTTGTGCTTGGTGTTGGGGTATGCAGAAAGTCAAAAAGCAATGTCGGGTGTAAAAAAAAGTATTTGTAATCCACCTTGAATAAAAAAACATGTTTAGGGGGAATATTTAGAAAAGAACTTGTTCTGAAAGGATACACTAAAGCCCTTGGAACAGTATTGCTGGGTGCTGGGGTCTGTATAAAGTCGAAAAGTAAGGTCTAAAGTGATACAAAAAAAAATGCGTGCTCCGACCTGAAAAACGGGCTTAGGGGGAATATAAAGAACAGAACTTGCTCCAAAATTATATAAGAAAGCCCATTGAAAAGTTGTGCTTGGTGTTGGGGTATGAAGAATGTTAAAAAGCAATGTCGGGTGTGAAAAAGGATTTGTATTCCGCATTGAAAGATAAAAACATATTTAGGAGGAATATTAAGAAAATAACTTGTTTTGAAAAGACATAACAAAGCCTATTGAAAAGTATTGACTGGCCAAGGGGCATGTAAAAAGTCTAGGTGTAACGTTATGGATGAAAAAACATTTGTACTTTGACTTGCAAAAACAAGTTTAAGAGATATATTAAGAATAAAACTTGTTCTGAGATGATACAATAAGCCCCTTCGAAAAGTATTGCATGGTGTTGGGGTTTACATAAGGTCGAATTTAATGTTAGGAGGCAAAAAGGGATGTTCACTCCCAATTGAAAAAAAAAATGTTTAGGAGGAAATTAAGAAAAGAACTTGTTCTGACATGACATAAAAAAGTATTAATAAAAATACTTCTTCTGAATTTATAGAAATAAAGCCCTTTGAAAAGTATTACTTGGTGTCACAAAGTCAAAAAGTAGAGTTGGGATTGAAAAAGATGTTTGCTCCAACTTGAAAACACATGTTCGGAAAAAAACGGTCTTATATTAAGAAAAGAACTTGTTCTGAAATGATATAATAAAGCCTTTTGAAAAGTGTTGCTTGGTGTTCGGGTATACATAAAGTCAAAAAGTAATGTAGGGAGTGAAAAAAGATGTATACTCCAATGTGAAAAAAAGGATTTATGAGGAGTAGTAAGAAAACAACTTATTCTGCAATGATACGATAAAGCCTTTTAAAAATTATTGCTTGATCTTGGGGTATGCCTAGAGGCTAAACATATGTTGGGAGTGAAAAAGGATGTTTACTTCAACTTGAACAAGCAGGTTTAGGAGTATTATTAAAAGAATTTGTTCTGAAATGTTATGAGAGTAATGTTGGGATTTAAAAAAAGATGTTAATGTTGGGATTTAAAAAAATTTTAAATGATTTTGTACAAGAACCCCCTAAACCCCTCAAAAATGGCATCAGATCAAAGTAAAATTGGTACAATTCTAATCAGTATGTTTAAATACCTTGTATAGGGGAATTAGAGTCCCCCACCGTTCACAACAAGGAAAATCAATTTTGAATTGGAACACTAATTTAATCTTTGTTTTTTTAATTATTTTTTTTAAGAGGTCTAGTGGGTTACCAGACACCTTAAGGAAATGGTTTAATGGCTTTTTCAGAAGGAAATTGAAATATCTAGTACCTTTTTTAAGTGACAAAATACCGGAGGGCAGCTGGCAAGCCTCACCCCCTCCTCCACCCCAAAAGGTCCTTTTCTTCTTATGTTGTCCGATCAAAAGCCCTTTTTTTCAGTATAACTTAAGGGTCCAATAACCATACTGTTGGCGATGACTTGATCCTCCATTGTTCCTAGAAAATAGGCTGTAAATTATGCAATTATGGTCCTAAAAATGTCAATAGATTAAATTAGATTGCTAGAGCTCGTAGTTTGGTTCGTAGAGTGGTGGAATTTAAATAGGGATGTGAAGGGTTCAATTCTCAATTAGGCATTTTTTATCAATCAGGGTTTGTGCGTTCTATGTTTGCGGTAACCTTTATTAATTAAGGCTGACTACAGCAATTGGACGCTGTTTTCTTACTGCGCCAAAAAATTACGACTAACTGCCAAAATTTGTGATTGTGAGCGTGATTTTTCTGATGGAAAGAAATCTGGAGAAAGAAAATGGCTTAAAATTGGTTTTACATTTAATTTTTTTTTTTTTTTTTTTTTTTTTTTTTTTTTTTTTTTTTAGAATTTCAGAAAAAAAGAAACAATTCAAGTTATTCGAATTTGTCAATTCATTATTTCTTTTTCTTCTCATTATCTCCAAAGAAAAAATTTGACATATGGCCTAATATTTGTTTTTGGACAATATTCAGAGATTTTTTTAGGAGGAATATTTGCAGGGGGAGGAGGATTTTCAAATGGATGTATTCTATATATAAGGCCCCCCTCCCAGAAAATAAAATAGGTCAGGCCAGTGTGTGTTTTGAATTAAATTCAAATTAAAAATGGGGGTTGCGTGGCATCTACAGAGCCCATGAATACCCAATTTGCATAACCAGTTTACTTAGCAACCAAATCTGGTAATGACCTTCCCTAAGATAATTTCTTAAGCAACATTAGCCTGCCATAACATAAAGAAACAAAACGATCAAAAATGGGGTTTTTAAAGGCCAAATGAAAATATTGAAGAAAACGCAGAAAGAGAATATTTCGAGAGAACTTTTTTCTTTTCTTTTTCTTTTTTTTTTACTGAGTTTGTCCTCCAAAATCCTTTCAGCCTTTTGAGGATTACAATTTGTATACATTGAATCTGCATCAGAACTGCCAATTCTTGTATTTGGTTTAACAGAGACGTGCTTTAACTTGGAAACGAAACCAGCTGAATTTCTAATATAGGATTTTTGAGCCTAAATTTGTGGGTGAAATACAACTAAAAAGAAGTTTCCCTAATTTTGCTGTAGGAGAATTAAATGAGGAAACAATGGGTCAAAGTGGTGATTTTCTTTCATTGGTTTTGTTGTACTTTCCGCGTTTGCTTTTTGGCTTTTGCTTGTTTGTTCGTGCTGAAGAAGAGAAGCAGTTGTTCTCTCGAAATATTCGCTTTCTATGTTTTCTTCAGTATTTTCATTTGGCTTTTAAAAACACTATTTTTGATCATTTTCTTTCCTTATGATTTTCCCTAGCAACCAAATCTACATATTCGTATCAGGTCCTAGCAACCAGATCCGGTAATGACCTTCCCTAGTAACCAGATTGCGTATGAACACAAATGGTACATTTGATTTTCATATTCCCATGAAATCCTCATTTGCATATTCCAGCCGTGCTTAGAATATCGTAGACCCATGATATTACTATGAACAAATTTTTATCTGGGTTAAATGAAACCGGTTACAAGATCATAAGTTTCCTTCACTGAGTAAACATAAAGGTGGATTTTGAATGTATTTTGCTAAAAGGTGCCGACTATTAACGTAGGTAAGGTGATGATAGACAAAAATAAAGAAAAGTTTGCAAGTTACAAATACCTCATTTTTGTAATTTATCCGAATTGCCCATCCTCCCCCCAAAAAAAATCCCCAAAATAGATTCAATCTGGTCTGGTTATGTCAATTATGAATCCAAGACGTGTACTTATTCTTCCCACCAAGTTTCATCCGTATCTCTCCGTTCTAAGCATTTTCCAAGATTCCCCCCCCCCCTCCAGCTCTCCTCAATGACAGTGGATCTGGCAGGGATTTAAAATAAGAGATTTGAGTTATAAGGTCCTTCTAAATATAAAATTTCATTAAGATCTGATCACTGCTTCGTAAGTTAAAAATACCTCATATTTTCTAATTTTTTAGAATTAACCCTCCCCCCAACTCCCTGAACGACAGCGGATACATTCCAGTTATGTCAATCACGTGTGTAGGACTTGTGCTTATTCTCCCCACCAAGTTTCATCCCGATCCCTTCAACCTAAGCGTTTTCCAAGATTTCAGGTGTCCCCCCTCCAACTCCCTCAATATTACTGGATCCGGCCGGGATTTAAAATAAGAGGTCTAAGACACGATAATCCTCTAAATATCAAATTTCATTAATATCAGATAACCTGTTGGTCAGTTAAAAATACCTCGTTTTTCTAATTTTTCTCAATTAATCGTCCCCCCATTCCCTTACAGATGGTCAAATCGGGAAAACGATATTCTAATTTAATTTGGTCTGCTACTTGATACACCCGCCAAATTTCATCGTCTTAGCTTGTCTGTAAGTGCCGAAACTAGCAGAACCGGGACAGACCGACAGAATTTGCGATCGCTATGTCACTTGGTAAATACCAAGTGCCATAAAAACTTTAAGTTTATCTAATCCAGTAGGTTCTAGTTTAACCTCATGAATATTACCTGTAGAGCAAAGCGTATTAGTCCTAAGCCCCGCGGGCAGCAGGGCGAGGTCTGTATTCTATGTTTGTTTAATAAAAATATATTACAGACCTCGCCCTGCTCCCCGTGGGGCTCATGGACTAATACGCTTCGCTCTACAGGTAATGTTGCCTTTTTGTTTTGTTCACAAACAGCTGGCTAGTTTAAACTCGAAAGTGAAAGTGAACAATCTTGGCTATGACCATTAATGGATGCGTGAGTTTTTAATTATCTTTCGACTTCCTACTATACAGAAATTACCAGTGATAACTGGGATTAGTATTTTAAAATATAATTTCATTCATATAGTAAAACCCCAACTTTTCTTCGACTTCAAAACCCTTCCCACTTTACACATTTTCAGTTTGCCACATGAAGGAGGAGGGTCAACCAGAAATGGATGCACATCTAGAATTAGCGTTTTTAAGTGCTATAGTATGGAAACTATAGGCTACTGCTTCGCAGCATAATTTCCAATTTAGACAGCTTGTGACGAAACTAAACAACTACCAAAGGAGATGCGACTATTTCAAAAAATTAAGTTTTTAGATTCTCAATGAAAATTTCTTTTTGATTTTGACAAAATTCTGAAAATCAAACTTTTTGGTAAATTTATATTGACATTACCAGTATTTTAGATATGTCAGCACAATCATATCATACAGCAGGACATCAGACCGTGATCAGATAACAAACAAAGGGAAACACTGTTTTGTTACCCATTTAATTAGATTGGGTACAAAAGTGTCCTAATTTTATAGTTTGACGTTTTATTTGGTATTTGGTTTTTACTGGGTGGCGCAAGTTCACAAAAACATCGGTAAAATGTATTTCATCGAATCGAACGGGATGGGGGATAAGTTTTAATGATTTCTATCAATGAAAATACCAGAAAAGGGGTATCTTCAATGAAGATACAAAAAGAGCTTCTAGTATGAAATCTAGAAGGGAGCTAAAGATCTAGGGAAGAGGGAAGTGACACTTATGTCCCCTCAAAATTGGCGCCACGGCTGGAATTATGAGCCATGTATTCATAGAGGTTGTTTTAGAGGGTAGAAACAGGGAATACCTGTACAGAGAGGATAAAATATAGGAGCTCAAAATTTCGAATGTTAATCAAATGATTTTTAGTTTTAAAGATTTTATTTTTACTAAAATTGAGACGAGGGGGCAGTTTGCAAAGTTTTGAGAATAAATTAAAGTTAATTTAAATTTTGCCAGACATTTATTGGGAAACAGGGGGGAGGGGCTCTAATCAAGATTTTGCTCTGGTCGGAAGAGAGGTCAGAACCACCACTGATTATTAGGAGGGAGGAGCTTGTAAACAATAGTGACATTAGTAACGGCAATTACTATATTTAGAAACATAATTAAATGAAGAACGGACGGCTAGTAGTTTTACTGTGTTATGCTAGAATTCTACCCCTTTTAAACTAAAAGGATTATTGCAACCACTTGAATCTTTAAATTAAATTTGGAAATTTATATGAATTTAAATTCACATGCTTCAACTTCGATTAGGCTGAAAAGCTAGTGCGAATAGTTAATACCGATTTTACATTAGCTCTTAAAAAATCAACTTAAATTATGTGAAATTTCTTAAGTTACGAAGATATTTCCCGCTAGTACGCAAGGATGGGCCCAGGAGCTGATTTTAAGGGTACGTGTCCCTCTTCCTCAGAGGGTTAAAATGTACACTAATTAAAGAGGTTGAGGGGCAAAAAATGATAGAGGGGAGTTTGTGTGCCCCCAAAACTAATTCTGTATCCGCCCTTGCAAGTACTCCCATTTGGAAACTCTATCCCATAAGACTTAAACAATAAACTAGTTTTATAAGTAACAAGCATTAATTTGTAAATTGATAATTGAAATGATAATAACTTTAATTCTGCGTTTTGAGTTTTAGGGTCAAGGCATTCATCCCTTCTCAAGGTTGAAAACAGCCCCCCCCCCCCTCACACAAAATATACCCCTTGAAAATCACTCACCTGATAATTCCCCCAAGATAATTTCAGATCTTCATTAAAAAGGTCAATAGAGAGTTCTTTTCACCTGTTTAAGCAAGAGGCAATCCTAAAGCATTACCTATAGTAAAGAGTCATAACAGTTTAAAGTATTAATATTAAAAAAAAAAACAAGAATCTCCATTTAGTAGATTAAAAATCAGTAGATTAACTAATATTAGAAAAAAATAAACTTTCCCTTTAAGCTATTTTTTTATAATATCCAACAATTTATTT
This sequence comes from Artemia franciscana, assembly GCF_032884065.1. Classification (NCBI taxonomy): domain Eukaryota; kingdom Metazoa; phylum Arthropoda; class Branchiopoda; order Anostraca; family Artemiidae; genus Artemia; species Artemia franciscana. The sequence goes on from NW_027066581.1 coordinate 8,772, forward strand.
TTTAATCGACAATATGTTCTTTAAATTATACTTAAAAAAAAGAAATAAAGCAAAACCACATGCCCCTGAAGGGCACAAGATATGAAAAAACTGGGGTTCATGATATAAGCTTAGTGGACGATACCCAGTACTTAAAAAAATACATATATTAAATTTGAACATTTAATACATATATTATGTATTAGAAATGTAGACTAATTATATAATATATAATATAATATTATATTATATATATATCATATATATAATATTATATAATAGAAATGTAGACTAATATATATTCCGTAGGCTACTGATTCTTTGTAAAAAAAAAAAAAGGCTTGAAGCAACTGCGGCTGTACATGACGTACGTCAAAAATGAAAAACCATAAAAAATATTAAGAAAAAGACGAAACCAAGCGAGTATGATTCTCAACCATTCAATAATTCCGGGTCGAAAAATAACCATCCTTATGTTTGTCATTTACCTAGCATATTTTTTCATCTTAAAATTTTCGTTGTAATAATATTCTAAAGAAAAAAAACACGAATAGCCTCTGGTGGGTCTGTAAATTTTTAAAGTACCATCAGTTAATCCATAGGCCCTTTGCAGAAGTAATCTTTGTCTAACAAGCTTTTTTGGCCCCACCAAATTAGTCAATTCGTTACTCTCACTATCTACACAAAAAGGATTAGAAAACCCTGCCAAAAGCCAACAGAATATTACGAAAATAATGTGTCAAATGCCAGGATCTAATTCATGGCATCTCAAATGCAAGCATCTGGCAAAGCAACGTCGCGGTTGCTACGTATATGAGAATCAGGCAGCGCAAAAGACAACTTCTGACACGAGACGTTCCATTATATAAAATTACGAAGTAACATCAAATTTAATATATGTATTAAATTTTCTAATTGGGCCTACAGTACCGGGTCTATGCACTTTTGGATCTAAACTCGGTTTGGCAGCCTAAAAAGCCTATATATTGATAAATTGAACCCTTATGGCTCTTTCCAACCATATAGGATTGCCTATATAGACCCATATTTAGAGCCATAGAGCCTATAAGATTGGCTCTTTTGAACCCTATAGGATTTGCTTCTGACTTAAACAGGTGAGTAGAACTTTTAATTAGCTTCCCGGATTATACAGGGGGAATGGGGGAATATGGAGGGGGATCATCCAGGAGAAATTTTTCAGGGGGACTTTTATTGGAAGAATTTTCAAGCGGGGGTGGATTTTCCAGGTAGGGGGTTGAGAGTAACCTTTGGAAAATAGGTACATAAAATAGTAAAATAGGCTTGGTAAAGCAAGGAAAAAAACCTTGATTTACCCAAAATGGTAAGAACTGGTCACTGGAGGGTCTTAGGGAGGGATGAAGGGGCACTTAACCTCGGCACAAAAAAACAAGGAGTACAAATTTTCCAACAAATAATCTAAAAATTATATTTTTTTTATATTTTGAAATTTTACTAATAGAGTTGAGAGAAGAGCTTCAAAAAATTAAAAATGAATAAAACATATAAATTAAAATAACTTATTTAAAATAATTACTAATAGTTAAATAAAATAAACAACAAATAAAAAAATTAATTATTAATTATTTAATTATCTAAAACTAATTTTGTTATTCAATGAAAATGTATTTTTAATTTGGCCTGAAAATTTTGTGGCAGGCAGGGGAGGGGGCCCTGATCAAGATTTTTCCCCGGCTTAAAAGTTACTAGAACCGCGAGTGGTTCTGGTCCGACCTTATGTTCAGTGGCAAAAACGGGGGTGAATAAGGGAGACTTGTCCCCATGTAAAGAATTCTGCCTTTGGATTTTTTCTTTAAAATCCTTTTTTATTTTTGCTGAAGGAAAATGGAAAGATCAAAACAATCTGGTAAATTTGTAGTGATTTACTACATCTAAATTGATATTGCAACAAAAATAAAACTAGATCCGTCAGATTCCTTGTCTTTACTGTTTTAGATACGATGATGATACTATGCACTATACATAACATACTAAATATGCACTATTTACACTATACTATGCATACTTTAGCCACTAGGCTGTTTTGGGGCAAATTTTCCTAAATACTCATTCAAAGAATCCATGCAAGTGCATCCAGGCATACTAAAATTAATAAAGTTTTAATTCAAGCGTCCACTCTACGATTTCTGACACTCGACTAAATCAAAACCAAAAGAAAACCGTATTGCTAAATACATTTTAAATGTTTTTGCTTTTTTGACTTTAAAAAAATAATAATTATTGACACTTTAAAGAACAAATATCTTATATTATATATATATATATATATATATATATATATATATATATATATATATATATATATATATATATATATAATTTTAACCCTAACACGTTACATGTTACAACCATTTACTCAGGGAATCTGGAGGGTTATATAGTCACCAAACCTTTAGCTATTGGACCTTTGAACTATGTTGAAAAAAAAAATGGCTATCTCAAATATTAATCAGACGACTTTGGGGGAAGGGTGACAGTCCAATCTTTTTGGTCATTTAATAAGGGCACTAGCAAACTTAATTTTCGCTTGAATGGGCAATTAAACATCTCTCTATGATGTTGTGGTCCTTTCTAGCCTTTGTAGAAAAAGAAGGAGACAAATTGATACATATGCAAAAAAGGGATTTTTCTTAGTGTTCTTGAACGCATTTCCATTCTACTTTCACCATCCCCTCCCCCTAATTTGTAAATATATAGACCAATGTATAAATTTCCAATGCATTATTGATACGAAAATAGTAAGGTATAAGAATCATCCCACCATACAAAATAAAAAGCTGTTCATCATCTATAAAATTATATTTAATATTTTCCGCATAATTTTTTGCCTTTACACTTCTGACCACTGTAGCATGTAAGTTAATCTTTTTACTGTCAAAAAAAAATTATCTTAAACCATTTTTCGGGGTCATGCACTCTTTGTGACAATTTGTATAGGTCAAATCATTTATCGCCTAACTTTGTGGCATCGCTTAGTAACTATGGTAGTAATGAACACTAGTAAATGAGGATGAAGATACAACTTGTATATTCGTAAAAGATATATTAAACATTAAATACTAGTTCTTTTAGGAATGTAACAAGAAAAACAGAATATTTTTCTTGTTGTAATGTAACAGATAGAAATGCATAGAAAACATTTAAAATGAGCGTTTTAAGTATAGGCAATAAAGCATTAACTAATCACTTTTTCTTTTTAAAAATAAAAAAACTAGTTTTTTTTAACTGAAAGTAAGGAGCGACATTAAAACTTAAAACGAGCAGAAATTACTCCGTGTATGAAAGGGGCTGTTTCCCTTCTCAATGCCCCGCTCTTTACGCTAAAGCTTGACTCTTTCTCTCAATGCTACTTTATTAAACAGTAAAAAACTTAAGTGTAAAGAGCGGGGCGTTGAGAAGGGAACAACGCCCCGTTGTCCCCCTTTGTTTTTTTCCGAGAAGGGGAAAAAAAATAACACGCACCCGTGATCGGTCTTCTAGCAAAAAAATACGAAGTTCCACATTTTCCTAGATAGCAGCATGAAACTTTAACAGTAGGGTCTCTGATACGCTGAATGCGATGGTGTGATTTTTGTTAAAATTCTATGACATTTAGAGGGTGTTTCCCCCCTATTTTCCAAAATAAGGCAAATATTCTCAGGCTCGTAACTTTTGATGACAAAGACTAAATTTGATGAAACTTATATATTTAAAATCAGCATAAAAATCTAATTCTTTTGATGTATCTTTCAGTATCAAAATTCCCTTTTTTAGAGTTTCGTTTACTATTGAGCTGGGACGCTCCTTACTACAGTTCGTTACCACGAACGGTTTGAAAATACTGTTTTAATAAACAGTGTCAACTTTCTCAAAATCTCTAATTTGATAATCAAAATGTTACTTTTCATAACAACGTAGCGTATCTTTCCACGTTTTAAAGTTCAATATATTTCGCTTAAATTACAGAATTTGCACTTTTACAATAAAAGTATATTTATCAATTTTCAATCCTGCTACTATCTATTTATTACACGGTCGATGTCTACCTCAATATTTAGGTGAAAGTTTATAATGGTTAGTCCTGTCAGTCTAGAGTCGTGTCAGTTGAGAGCTCTTCGTTAGTATTTCCTCTTCTATTCATCCAAAAAAAATTGAATAAAGGACCCAAATCGTCAGAAAAATATAAACTCTAATAAAGATACATGTAGGCATTTCCTTCAAACTAAGTATATGAGTCGAAATACTTCTTAAAAAACAAATTAATATGTGTTTGCAATTTTTTGTATTTGATAGGTATAGATTGGTTATTTAAATTCTCAGGGTTTCAAGCTGTAGTAGATTTCTAATTATTTTTTTTTCAATTTTGAGATTTTCATATATTCAATTCAAACGTTTAAATCTCGATACATCTGTTGAGCATAAATATAAAAATCTGAAATTTGACTCAGATTTTGCATTAAGTAAAAGAATTGTCCTGTAAGAATTTTACAGCTTATACAGCTTATACAGCGTATATTATTTTACATCATATACAGCTCATCTTGGAAATATGATTGGATGGAATGAATCAAAATAAGTATAAAAATCCTCGGCGGTATATACAGCAGTTTAGACAGTTTTATGGACAAATATATGCAACCCCTATACAAGAACATAACTATATTTGTGATTGGTTGGTGTTAAGAAGGTGAGAATGTAATGTTGTAGTTGCATTCCATTTCTTTGGTTAACTCAAGCTGTACGAATTACCACTTTTTATTAACATTTTATTAATAAATGTTTGAAAAAGATGCCAGTCTTCTGATTCAAAATGAGAATTCAGAGACTCATCTATACCAGCTAGATAGAAAAATAAAGACATAGTTATTTGACTTCTTTTGTAAACAATTTTTCGAAAATTTATTTTTCTTAAATGATTACTCAAACCTTAGAAGGAGTATTTCGACTCATATACTTAGTTTTAGGTATATACATACACGAACTTTTATTGAAGTTCTAAACATTTTGGCCTTTATTTTAATGTTTTAGGATGAACAGAGGAGATGATATGTCATATATTGCAGAGCTTTAATTAGATGAAAAGAGGCAGTAAAGTGGTCACCATTTCCCCACCAAAATCCAAAAGTTAAATTAATAATGTTTGGTCTTACTTTCAATTACTTTCAATTATACTTTACTTTCAATTATACAAATTCCCTAAAAACAACATTGCTGAAAAAACTGCCCTGCTTTTCAAAAAAAAACAACCTCAAACAAGAGCTAAGAGCTCATATGGCACTTGTGACGAAGCTGGAAGAGCCAAGAGCTCATATGGTATGAGCTCTAGCAAAATTCTAAGAATCAATAGATAGATTTTAAAGGAAAATCAGATGCTTAATGCAGCTCGGCATTTAAAATAAGAACTCTGGGTCACGATGTCCTTCTAAACATCAAAATTCATTAAGATCTGATCACCCAGTCATACATTATGAATACCTCATTTTTTCTAATTTTTCCTCTCCCTTCAGCCCTCAAGATGATCGAATCAGGGAAAACGACTTTATCAAATTAATTTGTGCAGCTCCCTGATACACCTACCAATTATCATCGTCCTAGCACAACCAAAAGTACCAAACTCGCCAAAGCACTGAACCCTACCCCTAACTCCCCCAAAGAAACCGGATCCAGTAAGGTTACGTCAATCACATATCTACGACATTTGCTTATTCTACTCACAAGTTTCATCCGATTTCTCCAGTCTAAGCGTTTCCCAAGATCTCCGGTTTCCCCAAAAACTCCCCCCAATGTCAAACAGATCTGGTTGGGATTTGAAATAAGAGCTCTGAGACATGAGTTACTTCTAAATATCAAATTTCATTAGGATCCAGTAACCCATTCTTAAGTTAAAAATACCTCAATTTTTCTAATTTTTCCAAATTAACACCCCCCAGCTCCCTTAAAGAGAACGGATTCGTTCCAATTATGTCAAATCCGTATCTATAACTTGTGCTTATTTTTCCCATCAAGTTGCATCCCGATCTCGCCACTCGAAGCGTTTCCCCAAGATTTGCGGCTCCGAAGATTTCAGTTTCTCCCCTCAAAACCCCTATGTCCTTGGATCTGATTAAAATTGAAAATGGAGCATTTGAGACATAAGATCCTTCAATATATCAAGTTTCTTTAAGATCCGATCACCCATTTGTAAGATAAAGATACCTCAATATTCACGTTTTCCAAGAATTCTGGTTTCACCATCTTGTTCGGATTTAAAAATGAGAGCTCTAAAGCACAAGAACCTTCTAATACCAAATTTCATTTTTATTTTAAGAACTCTCTTTATTAACTATTAATTACAAAAACTATAAATACACACAACCGCCCTGGGGAAGGCTCAAAGAGCCTGATGTTGGACGGCTGCAATACTCTGATTCTCAACCTAATTTAATAAGAAAAAACAAAAAAAAAACAGAAACTAAAAAAAACAGAAACTCAAGAAGGACAAAACACTCTCACTCAATTACTCCTTAATACCAGAATATAAATAAATAAAGGCTAACAATAATTAAAAAAAAAAGAAGAAAAAGAAAAAAAGAATTATCTCCCCACTTCCAATAAATGTTTTTTTAAGTTTACTTTAAACAACCCAATATGTTCCGCCTCCCTAATGCCAGCTGGTATATCATTCCAAATAGCCGAAGCTAAATACCTAATTCCGAAAGCTGCACGTGTGGTGTCTCGATACTCAACAGTAAAATTATCTGCCCCTCTAGTCTCATACCCATGGAGTGAACGATTTACTGGAGCACATACATCCTTGCAACATCGATACGCAAAAACAGCAGCTTGATAATCTCGAATCTGACCAATGTTAAGCACTCGTAATTTCTTAAAACATGACGCGGTATCATTCACATTTTCTACATAATTACCAAGAAGACGTACTGTTTTATTTTGTAGGATCTGCACTCTTTTAAAATTTGCATAAAAATTACTAGACCAAAGGACACAACCATAAGAAATATAAGGCGCAACAATGGTGTGGTATAATAATAAAAGAACTGGTAATGGTAAAACATGCTTTAATTGACGCAAAATTCCCAAACCTCTAGCAACTTTAGCTGCAACAAGATCACTATGGTTCTTCCAAGATAGATAACAATCAAGCTGGAACCCCAAATAACGCACTTCATGCAGTTGTGACAGAGGCCTGCCGTTAAAAAATATCTTTTTATCAACACATGGAGGCTTACCAACTCTCCTATAAATCATAAAATTAGTTTTATTAACGTTTACTGACAAAAGGCTCAAACTTGTAAACACAAAAAATGCCTTTAATACCTTATTAACTTTCAACAACAAATCATCGACAGATTGACTAGACATAGTTAAAGCTGTATCATCCGCAAAAGTCGTAATACAACACTCGGGTAAGTAGAAACGCATTGAATCAACATACACAAGGTACAGAAGTGGTCCCAAAACAGACCCCTGAGGTACACCACACCTCACTTGAAAAGGAGAAGAAAACACATTATTTAATACAACTTGAATAGATCTACCACTTAAAAAACTATTAAACCACTTAAAATAATTACCACGAACTCCAAGTGATTGCAGACCTTTGAGTAGTATATTAAAATCCACTGTATCGAATGCTTTTCTAAAATCGATGAAAACGGTCAAAGGGATTTCACCACGTTCAAAGCATTTATTTACAGAATCACAAAGGGAATGCACGGCATCCGACGTCGAGTGACCTTTCCTAAAGCCAAACTGGTTTTCACTTAACATCCCCGTTTTCATAAGGTGATCATAAAGCCTTTTATGCACAATTTTTTCAAATATTTTCAAAAACAAGGGTAGGATTGATATGGGTCTATAATTTTCAATTTCTAGCTTAGAGCCGCCTTTGTGAAGGGGGATTACTTTTGCCCTTTTAAGCGCATTAGGGAATATACCGGTTTGGAGGGAAAGATTGATGATATGGACTAGACATGGCATTAAATAACACATCACTGACTTAAAAGTATTCAGATTAATGCCATCAATCCCTGCTGAATTCGATTTGATTGTTTTCACAACCTTCAGAATTTCATCTCCAGTACAAGGCGGAAATTCAATTTCATTTCCGATTCCTCTATCAGCCACAAACTCATCTTTCATTAAATCATTATTAAAGTTCACCAACCCTTGCGCCTGTACATTTTGCCCAACACTTGAAAAAAACTCAGCAAATTTAGTCGTGATACTTATTTCATCATTAACAAATTCACCTTGAATCAGTAGCGAATTAGGTGGAGCTTCTTTCTCCCCTCCGAATAGGTCATTAATAACTTTCCAAATTCTTTTAGTATTATCCTTATTTAAACTCAATTGGTTGGCAAAGTATTCTTTTTTAGCCTTTCTTCTCATAGAGTTTACTTTGTTGTGTATTATTTTGAATTTTTCCAGTTTAATGGCACATCCACTATTTAAATATTCAGCATACGCTTGATTTCTCAAATCTGACACTTTAAGAATTTCAATAGTTATCCAGGGCTTCCTGGGTTCACGCTTACGGGGTTTCAAGAATTTCACTGGGCAAGTCTTATCATAAATTGGCTGTACGACCCCCATCATACGATCAAATGCACCAGAAGCGTTATCTTTCATAACCATAATCTCACTAAAATCAATGGTAATCAACTCTTCACCAAACCGCTGTCAATTCACCTTTTTCAATGACCTAGTCATTACTTTTTTTATTTTATTTCTTTTTATTCGACCACAAGGTACCGCTCCAACAACTGGGAAATGGTCCGAACAAGGGTATAGAACCACATCGGCATAACTACGGTCCAGATAATTAGAACCAACAAAAATACTATCAATAAGAGTGGCTGAATGACTCGTAACACGTGTTGGAATATTTACTATGGGGAAAAGATCATGAGCAACCATCAAATTAAGAAAATCAAAATTCGCTACATTCAATGTAAGCAGATCAAAGTTGAAATCACCCATACAAATAAAATCTAAACCTGTCCGAGACACCTCACAAGCAAGCTGATCAAACCCACGTTCAAATTCTTCCCAGCTAGCACTTGGTGGCTTATACACAACACTAATCAAAATTTACTACTTCCCATATCTAATTCCAGGCTAAGACTTTCGAATTTACCCTCTATCCAAATATCAATATCATTTCTAACATGGTATGTCAACGACTTAGAAATCAAACACGAAATTCCACC
>NW_027066582.1:0-17924 GCF_032884065.1 Artemia franciscana
AATCATAAAATAGTCTTATATCTTCATTTTTTCAACATTCGTAGCTATTACCCTCGAAAACTAAAACTTTTGACATAGGAAAAGAGCCTTTAATCACATTCTTTACCATTTGCAATCATAAAATAGTCTAATATCTTCATTTTTTCAACATACGTAGCTATTACCCTCGAAAACTAAAACTTTTGAAATAGGAAAAGAGCCTTTAATCACATTTTTTTACCATGTGCAATCATAAAATAGTCTAATATCTTCATTTTTTCAACATACGTAGCTATTACCCTCGAAAACTAAAACTTTTGAAATAGGAAAAGAGCCTTTAATCACATTCTTTACCATGTGCAATCATAAAATAGTCTAATATCTTTATTTTTTCAACATACGTAGCTATTACCCTCGAAAACTAAAACTTTTGAAATAGGAAAAGAGCCTTTAATCACATTCTTTACCATTTGCAATCATAAAATTGTCTAATATCTTCATTTTTTCAACATACGTAGCTATTACCCTCGAAAACTAAAACTTTTGAAATAGGAAAAGAGCCTTTAATCACATTCTTTACCATGTGCAATCATAAAATAGTCTAATATCTTCATTTTTTCCACAGACATAGCTATTACCCTCGAAAACTAAAACTTTTGAAATAGGAAAAGAGCCTTTAATCAAATTCTTTACCATTTGCAATCATAAAATAGTCTAATATCTTCATTTTTTCAACATACGTAGCTATTACCCTCGAAAACTAAAACTTTTGACATAGGAAAAGAGCCTTTAATCATATTCTTTACCATTTGCAATCATAAAATAGTCTAATATCTTCATTTTTTCAACAGACATAGCTATTACCCTCGAAAACTAAAACTTTTGAAATAGGAAAAGAGCCTTTAATCACATTCTTTACCATTTGCAATCATAAAATAGTCTAATATCTTCATACCCTCGAAAACTAAAACTTTTGAAATAGGAAAAGAGCCTTTAATCACATTCTTTACCATTTGCAATCATAAAATAGTCTAATATCTTCATTTTTTCAACATTCGTAGCTATTACCCTCGAAAACTGAAACTTTTGAAATAGGAAAAGAGCCTTTAATCACATTCTTAACCATGTGCAATCATAAAATAGTCTAATATCTTCATTTTTTCAACATATGTAGCTATTACCCTCGAAAACTAATACTTTTGACATAGGAAAAGAGCCTTTAATCACATTCTTTACCATGTGCAATCATAAAATAGTCTAATATCTTCATTTTTTTCAACATACGTAGCTATTACCCTCGAAAACTACAACTTTTGACATAGGAAATGAGCCTTTAATCACATTCTTTACCATTTGCAATAATAAAATAGTCTAATATCTTCATTTTTTCAACATACATAGCTATTACCCTCGAAAACTAAAACTTTTTAAATAGGAAAAGAGCCTTTAATCACATTCTTTACCATGTGCAATCATAAAATAGTCTAATATCTTAAGTTTTTCAACATACGTAGCTATTACCCTCGAAAACTAAAACTTTTTAAATAGGAAAAGAGCCTTTAATCACATTCTTTACCATGTGCAATCACAAAATTGTCTAATATCTTTATTTTTCAACATAAGTAGCTATTACCCTCGAAAACTAAAACTTTTGACATAGGAAAAGAGCCTTTAATCACATTCTTTACCATTTGCAATCATAAAATAGTCTAACATCTTAATTTTTTCAACATACGTAACTATTACCCTCGAAAACTAAAACTTTTGACATAGGAAAAGAGCCTTTAATCACATTCTTTACCATTTGCAATCATAAAATAGTCTAATATCTTCATTTTTTCAACATACGTAGCTATTACCCTCGAAAACTAAAGCTTTTGAAATAGGAAAAGAGCCTTTAATCACATTCTTTACCATGTGCGATCATAAAATTGTCTAATATCTTCATTTTTTCCACAGACAAAGCTATTACCCTCGAAAACTAAAATTTTTGAAATAGGAAAAGAGCCTTTAATCACATTCTTTACCATTTGCAATCATAAAATAGTATAATATCTTCATTTTTTCAACATACGTAGCTATTACCCTCGAAAACCAAAACTTTTGACATAGGAAAAGAGACTTTAATCACATTCTTTACCATTTGCAATCATAAAATAGTCTAATATCTTCATTTTTTCAACATACGTAGCTATTACCCTCGAAAACTAAAACTTTTGAAATAGGAAAAGAGCCTTTAATCACATTCTTTACCATGTGCAATTATAAAATAGTCTAATATCTTCATTTTTTTAACATACGTAGCTATTACCCTCGAAAACTAAAACTTTTGAAATAGGAAAAGAGCCTTTAATCACATTCTTTACCATGTGCAATCATAAAATAGTCTAATATCTTCATTTTTTCAACATACGTAGCTATTACCTTCAAAACTAAAACTTTTGAAATAGGAAAAGAGCCTTTAATCACATTCTTTACCATTTGCAATCATAAAATAGTCTAATATCTTCATTTTTTCAACATACGTTAGCTATTACCCTCGAAAACTAAAACTTTTGAAATAGGAAAAGAGCCTTTAATCACATTTCTTTACCATGTGCAATCATAAAATAGTCTAATATCTTCATTTTTTCAACATACGTAGCTATTACCCTCGAAAACTAAAACTTTTGAAATAGGAAAAGAGCCTTTAATCACATTCTTTACCATGTGCAATCATAAAATAGTCTAATATCTTCATTTTTTCAACATACGTAGCTATTACCCTCGAAAACTAAAACTTTTGAAATAGGAAAAGAGCCTTTAATCACATTCTTTACCATTTGCAATCATAAAATAGTCTAATATCTTCATTTTTTCAACATACGTAGCTATTACCCTCCCGAAAACTAAAACTTTTGAAATAGAAAAGAGCCTTTAATCACATTCTTTACCATTTGCAATCATAAAATAGTCTAATATCTTCATTTTTTCAACATACATAGCTATTACCCTCGAAAACTAAAACTTTTGAAATAGGAAAAGAGCCTTTAATCACATTCTTTACCATTTGCAATCATAAAATAGTCTAATATCTTCATTTTTTCAACATACATAGCTATTACCCTCGAAAACTAAAACTTTTGAAATAGGAAAAGAGCCTTTAATCACATTCTTTACCATTTGCAATCATAAAATAGTCTAATATCTTCATTTTTTCAACATACGTAGCTATTACCCTCGAAAACTAAAACTTTTGAAATAGGAAAAGAGCCTTTAATCACATTCTTTACCATTTGCAATCATAAAATAGTCTAATATCTTCATTTTTTCAACATACTGTAGCTATTACCCTCGAAAACTAAAACTTTTGAAATAGGAAAAGAGCCTTTAATCACATTCTTTACCATGCAATCATAAAATAGTCTAATATCTTCATTTTTTCAACATACGTAGCTATTACCCTCGAAAACTAAAACTTTTGAAATAGGAAAAGAGCCTTTAATCACATTCTTTACCATTGCAATCATAAAATAGTCTAATATCTTCATTTTTTCAACATACGTAGCTATTACCCTCGAAAACTAAAACTTTTGAAATAGGAAAAGAGCCTTTAATCACATTCTTTACCATGTGCAATCATAAAATAGTCTAATATCTTCATTTTTTCAACATACGTAGCTATTACCCTCGAAAACTAAAACTTTTGAAATAGGAAAAGAGCCTTTAATCACATTCTTTACCATGTGCAATCATAAAATAGTCTAATATCTTCATTTTTTCAACATACGTAGCTATTACCCTCGAAAACTAAAACTTTTGAAATAGGAAAAGAGCCTTTAATCACATTCTTTACCATTTGCAATCATAAAATAGTCTAATATCTTCATTTTTTCAACATACGTAGCTATTACCCTCGAAAACTAAAACTTTTGAAATAGGAAAAGAGCCTTTAATCACATTCTTTACCATTTGCAATCATAAAATAGTCTAATATCTTCATTTTTTCAACATACGTAGCTATTACCCTCAAAACTAAAACTTTTGAAATAGGAAAAGAGCCTTTAATCACATTCTTTACCATTTGCAATCATAAAATAGTCTAATATCTTCATTTTTTCAACATACGTAGCTATTACCCTCGAAAACTAAAACTTTTGAAATAGGAAAAGAGCCTTTAATCACATTCTTTACCATGCAATCATAAAATAGTCTAATATCTTCATTTTTTCAACATACGTAGCTATTACCCTCGAAAACTAAAACTTTTGAAATAGGAAAAGAGCCTTTAATCACATTCTTTACCATGTGCAATCATAAAATAGTCTAATATCTTCATTTTTTCAACATACGTAGCTATTACCCTCGAAAACTAAAACTTTTGAAATAGGAAAAGAGCCTTTAATCACATTCTTTACCATTTGCAATCATAAAATAGTCTAATATCTTCATTTTTTCAACATACGTAGCTATTACCCTCGAAAACTAAAACTTTTGAAATAGGAAAAGAGCCTTTAATCACATTCTTTACCATTTGCAATCATAAAATAGTCTAATATCTTCATTTTTTCAACATACATAGCTATTACCCTCGAAAACTAAAACTTTTGAAATAGGAAAAGAGCCTTTAATCACATTCTTTACCATTTGCAATCATAAAATAGTCTAATATCTTCATTTTTTCAACATACGTAGCTATTACCCTCGAAAACTAAAACTTTTGAATAGGAAAAGAGCCTTTAATCACATTCTTTACCATTTGCAATCATAAAATAGTCTAATATCTTCATTTTTTCAACATACGTAGCTATTACCCTCGAAAACTAAAACTTTTGAAATAGGAAAAGAGCCTTTAATCACATTCTTTACCATTTGCAATCATAAAATAGTCTAATATCTTCATTTTTTCAACATACGTAGCTATTACCCTCGAAAACTAAAACTTTTGAAATAGGAAAAGAGCCTTTAATCACATTCTTTACCATTTGCAATCATAAAATAGTCTAATATCTTCATTTTTTCAACATACGTAGCTATTACCCTCGAAAACTAAAACTTTTGAAATAGGAAAAGAGCCTTTAATCACATTCTTTACCATTTGCAATCATAAAATAGTCTAATATCTTCATTTTTTCAACATACGTAGCTATTACCCTCGAAAACTAAAACTTTTGAAATAGGAAAAGAGCCTTTAATCACATTCTTTACCATTTGCAATCATAAAATAGTCTAATATCTTCATTTTTTCAACATACGTAGCTATTACCCTCGAAAACTAAAACTTTTGAAATAGGAAAAGAGCCTTTAATCACATTCTTTACCATTTGCAATCATAAAATAGTCTAATATCTTCATTTTTTCAACATACGTAGCTATTACCCTCGAAAACTAAAACTTTTGAAATAGGAAAAGAGCCTTTAATCACATTCTTTACCATTTGCAATCATAAAATAGTCTAATATCTTCATTTTTTCAACATACGTAGCTATTACCCTCGAAAACTAAAACTTTTGATATAGGAAAAGAGCCTTTAATCACATTCTTTACCATTTGCAATCATAAAATAGTCTAATATCTTCATTTTTTCAACATACGTAGCTATTACCCTCGAAAACTAAAACTTTTGAAATAGGAAAAGAGCCTTTAATCACATTCTTTACCATGTGCAATCATAAAATAGTCTAATATCTTCATTTTTTCAACATACGTAGCTATTACCCTCGAAAACTAAAACTTTTGAAATAGGAAAAGAGCCTTTAATCACATTCTTTACCATTTGCAATCATAAAATAGTCTAATATCTTCATTTTTTCAACATACGTAGCTATTACCCTCGAAAACTAAAACTTTTGAAATAGGAAAAGAGCCTTTAATCACATTCTTTACCATGCAATCATAAAATAGTCTAATATCTTCATTTTTTCAACATACGTAGCTATTACCCTCGAAAACTAAAACTTTTGAAATAGGAAAAGAGCCTTTAATCACATTCTTTACCATTGCAATCATAAAATAGTCTAATATCTTCATTTTTTCAACATACGTAGCTATTACCCTCGAAAACTAAAACTTTTGAAATAGGAAAAGAGCCTTTAATCACATTCTTTACCATTTGCAATCATAAAATAGTCTAATATCTTCATTTTTTCAACATACGTAGCTATTACCCTCGAAA
This sequence comes from Artemia franciscana, assembly GCF_032884065.1. Lineage (NCBI taxonomy): Eukaryota > Metazoa > Arthropoda > Branchiopoda > Anostraca > Artemiidae > Artemia > Artemia franciscana. The sequence continues at coordinate 6,134 of NW_027066582.1, forward strand.
ACTAAAACTTTTGAAATAGGAAAAGAGCCTTTAATCACATTCTTTACCATTTGCAATCATAAAATAGTCTAATATCTTCATTTTTTCAACATACGTAGCTATTACCCTCGAAAACTAAAACTTTTGAAATAGGAAAAGAGCCTTTAATCACATTCTTTACCATTTGCAATCATAAAATAGTCTAATATCTTCATTTTTTCCACAGACATAGCTATTACCCTCGAAAACTAAAACTTTTGAAATAGGAAAAGAGCCTTTAATCACATTCTTTACCATTTGCAATCATAAAATAGTGTAATATCTTCATTTTTTCAACATACGTAGCTATTACCCTCGAAAACTAAAACTTTTGAAATAGGAAAAGAGCCTTTAATCACATTCTTTACCATTTGCAATCATAAAATAGTCTAATATCTTCATTTTTTCAACATACGTAGCTATTACCCTCGAAAACTAAAACTTTTGAAATAGGAAAAGAGCCTTTAATCACATTCTTTACCATTTGCAATCATAAAATAGTCTAATATCTTCATTTTTCAACATACGTAGCTATTACCCTCGAAAACTAAAACTTTTGAAATAGGAAAAGAGCCTTTAATCACATTCTTTACCATTTGCAATCATAAAATAGTCTAATATCTTCATTTTTTCAACATACGTAGCTATTACCCTCGAAAACTAAAACTTTTGAAATAGGAAAAGAGCCTTTAATCACATTCTTTACCATTGCAATCATAAAATAGTCTAATATCTTCATTTTTTCAACATACTAGCTATTACCCTCGAAAACTAAAACTTTTGAAATAGGAAAAGAGCCTTTAATCACATTCTTTACCATTTGCAATCATAAAATAGTCTAATATCTTCATTTTTTCAACATACGTAGCTATTGCGTATGCTATTCCACCTCGAAAACTAAAACTTTTGAAATAGGAAAAGAGCCTTTAATCACATTCTTTACCATTGCAATCATAAAATAGTCTAATATCTTCATTTTTTCAACATACGTAGCTATTACCCTCGAAAACTAAAACTTTTGAAATAGGAAAAGAGCCTTTAATCACATTCTTTACCATGTGCAATCATAAAATAGTCTAATATCTTCATTTTTTCAACATACGTAGCTATTACCCTCGAAAACTAAAACTTTTGAAATAGGAAAAGAGCCTTTAATCACATTCTTTACCATTGCAATCATAAAATTGTCTAATATCTTCATTTTTTCACAGACAGCTATTACCCTCGAAAACTAAAACTTTTGAAATAGGAAAAGAGCCTTTAATCACATTCTTTACCATTTGCAATCATAAAATAGTCTAATATCATTTTTTCAACTTTACCATGTTCAATCATAAAATAGTCTAATATCTTCATTTTTTCAACATACGTAGCTATTACCCTCGAAAACTAAAACTTTTGACATAGGAAAAGAGCCTTTATCACATTCTTTACCATTTGCAATCATAAAATAGTCTAATATCTTCATTTTTTCAACAGACATAGCTATTACCCTCGAAAACTAAAACTTTTGAAATAGGAAAAGAGCCTTTAATCACATTCTTTACCATTTGCAATCATAAAATAGTCTAATATCTTCATTTTTTCAACACACGTAGCTATTACCCTCGAAAACTAAAACTTTTGAAATAGAAAAAGAGTCTTTAATCACATTCTTTACCATTTGCAATCATAAAATAGTCTAATATCTTCATTTTTTCAACATTCATTGCTATTACCCTCGAAAAATAAAACTTTTGACATAGGAAAAGAGCCTTTAATCACATTCTTTACCATTTGCAATCATAAAATAGTCTAATATCTTCATTTTTTCAACATACGTAGCTATTACCGTCGAAAACTAAAACTTTTGAAATAGGAAAAGAGCCTTTAATCACATTCTTTACCATGTGCAATCATAAAATTGTCTAATATCTTTATTTTTTCAACAGACAAAGCTATTACCCTCGAAAACTAAAACTTTTGAAATAGGAAAAGAGCCTTTAATCACATTCTTTACCATTTGCAATCATAAAATAGTCTAATATTTTCATTTTTTCAACTTTACCATGTTCAATCATAAAATAGTCTAATATCTTCATGTTTGCCACAGACATAGCTATTACCCTCGAAAACTAAAACTTCTGAAATAGGAAAAGAGCCTTTAATTACATTCTTTACCATTTGCAATCATAAAATAGTCTAATATCTTCATTTTTTCAACATACGTAGCTATTACCCTCGAAAACTAAAAATTTTGAAATAGGAAAAGAGCCTTTAATCACATTCTTTACCATTTGCAATCATAAAATAGTCTAATATCTTCATTTTTTCAACATACGTAGCTATTACCCTCGAAAACTAAAACTTTTGAAATAGAAAAAGAGTCTTTAATCACATTCTTTACCATTTGCAATCATAAAATAGTCTAATATCTTCATTTTTTCAACATTCATAGCTATTACCCTCGAAAACTAAAACTTTTGACATAGGAAAAGAGCCTTTAATCACATTCTTTACCATTTGCAATCATAAAATAGTCTAATATCTTCATTTTTTCAACATACGTAGCTATTACCGTCGAAAACTAAAACTTTTGAAATAGGAAAAGAGCCTTTAATCACATTCTTTACCATGTGCAATCATAAAATAGTCTAATATCTTCATTTTTTCAACATACGTAGCTATTACCCTCGAAAACTAAATCTTTTGAAATAGGAAAAGAGCCTTTAATCACATCCTTTACCATTTGCAATCATAAAATAGTCTAATATCTTCATTTTTTCAACATACGTAGCTATTACCCTCGAAAACTAAAACTTTTGAAATAGGAAAAGAGCCTTAATCACATTCTTTACCATGTGCAATCATAAAATAGTCTAATATCTTCAATTTTTCAACATACGTAGCTATTACCCTCGAAAACTAAAACTTTTGACATAGGAAAAGAGCCTTTAATCACATTCTTTACCATGTGCAATCATAAAATAGTCTAATATCTTCATTTTTTCAACATATGTAGCTATTACCCTCGAAAACTAAAACTTTTGAAATAGGAAAAGAGCCTTTAATCACATTCTTTACCATTTGCAATCATAAAATAGTCTAATATCTTCATTTTTTCAACATACGTAGCTATTACCCTCGAAAACTAAAACTTTTGAAATAGGAAAAGAGCCTTTAATCACATTTTTTACCATGTGCGATCATAAAATTGTCTAATATCTTCATTTTTTCAACATACGTAGCTATTACCCTCGAAAACTAAAACTTTTGACATAGGAAAAGAAACTTTAAGCACATTCTTTACCATGTGCAATCATAAAATAGTCTAATATCTTCCTTTTTCCAACATACGTAGCTATTACCCTCGAAAACTAAAACTTTTGACATAGGAAAAGAGCCTTTAATCAAATTCTTTACCATGTGCAATCATAAAATAGTCTAATATCTTCATTTTTTCAACATACGTAGCTATTACCCTCGAACACTAAAACTTTTGACATAGGAAAAGAGCCTTTAATCACATTCTTTACCATTTGCAATCATAAAATAGTCTAATATCTTCAGTTTTTCAACATACGTAGCTATTACCCTCGAAAACTAAAACTTTTTAAATAGGAAAAGAGCCTTTAATCAAATTCTTTACCATTTGTAATCATAAAATAGTCTAATATCTTCATTTTTTCAACATACATAGCTATTACCCTCGAAAACTAAAACTTTTGACATAGGAAAAGAGCCTTTAATCACATTCTTTACCATTTGCAATCATAAAATAGTCTAATATCTTAATTTTTTCAACATACGTAGCTATTACCCTCGAAAACTAAAACTTTTGAAATAGGAAAAGAGCCTTTAATCACATTCTTTACCATTTGCAATCATAAAATAGTCTAATATCTTCATTTTTTCAACATACGTAGCTATTACCCTCGAAAACTAAAACTTTTGACATAGGAAAAGAGCCTTTAATCATATTCTTTACCATGTACAATCATAAAATAGTCTAATATCTTCATGTTTTCCACAGACAAAGCTATTACCCTCGAAAATTAAAACTTTTGAAATAGGAAAAGAGCCTTTAATCACATTCTTTTCCATTTGCAATCATAAAATTGTCTAATATCTTCATTTTTTCCACCGACAAAGCTATTACCCTCGAAAACTAAAACTTTTGAAATAGGAAAAGATCCTTTAATCACATTCTTTACCATGTGCAATCATATAATTGTCTAATATCTTCATTTTTTCCACAGACAAAGCTATTACCCTCGAAAACTAAAACTTTTGAATAGGAAAAGAGCCTTTAATCACATTCTTTTCCATTTGCAATCATAAAATAGTCTAATATCTTCATTTTTTCAACATACGTAGCTATTACCCTCGAAAACTAAAATTTTTGAAATAGGAAAAGAGCCTTAATCACATTCTTTACCATGTGCAATCATAAAATAGTCTAATATCTTCAATTTTTCAACATACGTAGCTATTACCCTCGAAAACTAAAACTTTTGACATAGGAAAAGAGCCTTTAATCACATTCTTTACCATGTGCAATCATAAAATAGTCTAATATCTTCATTTTTTCAACATATGTAGCTATTACCCTCGAAAACTAAAACTTTTGAAATAGGAAAAGAGCCTTTAATCACATTCTTTACCATTTGCAATCATAAAATAGTCTAATATCTTCATTTTTTCAACAGACATAGCTATTACCCTCGAAAACTAAAACTTTTGAAATAGGAAAAGAGCCTTTAATCACATTCTTTACCATTTGCAATCATAAAATAGTGTAATATCTTCATTTTTTCAACAGACATAGCTATTACCCTCGAAAACTAAAACTTTTGAAATAGGAAAAGAGTCTTTAATCACATTCTTTACCATTTGCAATCATAAAATAGTCTAATATCTTCATTTTTTCAACATACGTAGCTATTACCCTCGAAAACTAAAACTTTTGAAATAGGAAAAGAGCCTTTAATCACATTCTTTACCATTTGCAATCATAAAATAGTCTAATATCTTCATTTTTTGAAACTAAAAACGAAAACTTTTGAAATAGGAAAAGAGCCTTTAATCACATTCTTTACCATTTGCAATCATAAAATAGTCTAATATCTTCATTTTTCAACATACTTAGCTATTACCCTCGAAAACTAAAACTTTTGACATAGGAAAAGAGCCTTTAATCACATTCTTTACCATTTGCAATCATAAAATAGTCTAATATCTTCAGTTTTTCAACATACGTAGCTATTACCCTCGAAAACTAAGACTTTTTAAATAGGAAAAGAGCCTTTAATCACATTCTTTACCATATGCAATCATAAGATAGTCTAATATCTTCATTTTTTCAACTTACTTAGCTATTACCCTCGAAAACTAAAACTTTTGAAATAGGAAAAGAGCCTTTAATCACATTCTTTACCATGTGCAATCATAAAATAGTCTAATATCTTCATTTTTTCAACATACGTAGCTATTGCGTATGATATTATTTTTTCCACAGACAAAGCTATTACCCTCGAAAACTAAAACTTTTGAAATAGGAAAACAGCCTTTAATCACATTCTTTTCCATTTGCAATCATAAAATAGTCCAATATCTTCATTTTTTCAACATACGTAGCTATTACCCTCGAAAACTAAAACTTTTGACATAGGAAAAGAGCCTTTAATCACATTCTTTACCATTTGCAATCATAAAATAGTCTAATATCTTCATTTTTTCAACATACGTAGCTATTACCCTCGAAAACTAAAACTTTTGAAATAGGAAAAGAGCCTTTAATCACATTCTTTACCATGTGCAATCATAAATTGTCTAATATCTTCATTTTTTCCAAGACAAAGCTATTACCTCGAAAACTAAAACTTTTGAATAGGAAAAGAGCCTTTAATCACATTCTTTACCATTTGCAATCATAAAATAGTCTAATATCTTCATTTTTTCAACATACGTAGCTATTACCCTCGAAAACTAAAACTTTTTGAAATAGGAAAAGAGCCTTTAATCACATTCTTTACCATTGCAATCATAAAATAGTCTAATATCTTCATTTTTTCAACATACGTAGCTATTACCCTCGAAAACTAAAACTTTTGACATAGGAAAAGAGCCTTTAATCACATTCTTTACCATGTGCAATCATAAAATAGTCTAATATCTTCATTTTTTCAACATATGTAGCTATTACCCTCGAAAACTAAAACTTTTGAAATAGGAAAAGAGCCTTTAATCACATTCTTTACCATTTGCAATCATAAAATAGTCTAATATCTTCATTTTTTCAACAGACATAGCTATTACCCTCGAAAACTAAAACTTTTGAAATAGGAAAAGAGCCTTTAATCACATTCTTTACCATTTGCAATCATAAAATAGTGTAATATCTTCATTTTTTCAACATACGTAGCTATTACCCTCGAAAACTAAAACTTTTGAAATAGGAAAAGAGCCTTTAATCACATTCTTTACCATTTGCAATCATAAAATAGTCTAATATCTTCATTTTTTCAACATACGTAGCTATTACCCTCGAAAACTAAAACTTTTGAAATAGGAAAAGAGCCTTTAATCACATTCTTTACCATGTGCAATCATAAAATAGTCTAATATCTTCATTTTTTGAACATATGTAGCTATTACCCTCGAAAACTAAAACTTTTGAAATAGGAAAAGAGCCTTTAATCACATTCTTTACCATTGCAATCATAAAATAGTCTAATATCTTCAGTTTTTCAACATACGTAGCTATTACCCTCGAAAACTAAAACTTTTTAAATAGGAAAAGAGCCTTTAATCACATTCTTTACCATATGCAATCATAAAATAGTCTAATATCTTCATTTTTTCAACATTACTTAGCTATTACCCTCGAAAACTAAAACTTTTGAAATAGGAAAAGAGCCTTTAATCACATTCTTTACCATTTGCAATCATAAAATAGTCTAATATCTTCATTTTTTCAACATACGTATTGCTATTACCCTCGAAAACTAAAACTTTTGAAATAGGAAAACAGCCTTTAATCACATTCTTTACCATTTGCAATCATAAAATAGTCTAATATCTTCATTTTTTCAACATACGTAGCTATTACCCTCGAAAACTAAAACTTTTGAAATAGGAAAAGAGCCTTTAATCACATTCTTTACCATGTGCAATCATAAAATAGTCTAATATCTTCATTTTTCAACATACGTAGCTATTACCCTCGAAAACTAAAACTTTTGAAATAGGAAAAGAGCCTTTAATCACATTCTTTACCATGTGCAATCATAAAATTGTCTAATATCTTCATTTTTTCACAGACAAAGCTATTACCCTCGAAAACTAAAACTTTTGAAATAGGAAAAGAGCCTTTAATCACATTCTTTACCATTTGCAATCATAAAATAGTCTAATATCATTTTTTCAACTTTTGTTCAACATACTAATATCTTCATTTTTTCCACAGACATAGCTATTACCCTCGAAAACTAAAACTTTTGAAATAGGAAAAGAGCCTTTAATCACATTCTTTACCATTTGCAATCATAAAATAGTCTAATATCTTCATTTTTTCAACATACGTAGCTATTACCCTCGAAAACTAAAACTTTTGACATAGGAAAAGAGCCTTTAATCACATTCTTTACCATTTGCAATCATAAAATAGTCTAATATCTTCATTTTTTCAACATACGTAGCTATTACCCTCGAAAACTAAAACTTTTGAAATAGGAAAAGAGCCTTTAATCACATTCTTTACCATTTGCAATCATAAAATAGTCTAATATCTTCATTTTTTCAACACACGTAGCTATTACCCTCGAAAACTAAAACTTTTTAAATAGGAAAAGAGCTTTAATCACATTCTTTACCATTTGCAATCATAAAATATTCTAATGTCTTCATTTTTTCCACAGTCATAGCTATTACCCTCGAAAACTAAAACTTTTGACATAGGAAAAGAGCCTTTAATCACATTCTTTACCATTTGCAATCATAAAATAGTCTAATATCTTCATTTTTTCAACATACGTAGCTATTACCCTCGAAAACTAAAACTTTTAAAATAGGAAAAGAGCCTTTAATCACAATCTTTACCATTGCAATCATAAAATTGTCTAATATCTTCATTTTTTCCACAGACAAAGCTATTACCCTCGAAAACTAAAACTTTTGAAATAGGAAAAGAGCCTTTAATCACATTCTTTACCATTTGCAATCATAAAATAGTCTAATATCTTCATTTTTTCAACATACTATAGTAGCTATTACCCTCGAAAACTAAAACTTTTGAAATAGGAAAAGAGCCTTTAATCACATTCTTTACCATTTGCAATCATAAAATAGTCTAATATCTTCATTTTTTCAACATACGTAGCTATTACCCTCGAAAACTAAAACTTTTGAAATAGGAAAAGAGCCTTTAATCACATTCTTTACCATTTGCAATCATAAAATAGTCTAATATCTTCATTTTTTCAACATACGTAGCTATTACCCTCGAAAACTAAAACTTTTGAAATAGGAAAAGAGCCTTTAATCACATTCTTTACCATTTGCAATCATAAAATAGTCTAATATCTTCATTTTTTCAACATACATAGCTATTACCCTCGAAAACTAAAACTTTTGAAATAGGAAAAGAGCCTTTAATCACATTCTTTACCATTTGCAATCATAAAATAGTCTAATATCTTCATTTTTTCAACATACGTAGCTATTACCCTCGAAAACTAAAACTTTTGAAATAGGAAAAGAGCCTTTAATCACATTCTTTACCATGTGCAATCATAAAATAGTCTAATATCTTCATTTTTTCAACATACGTAGCTATTACCCTCGAAAACTAAAACTTTTGAAATAGGAAAAGAGCCTTTAATCACATTCTTTACCATTTGCAATCATAAAATAGTCTAATATCTTCATTTTTTCAACATACGTAGCTATTACCCTCGAAAACTAAAACTTTTGAAATAGGAAAAGAGCCTTTAATCACATTCTTTACCATGTGCAATCATAAAATAGTCTAATATCTTCATTTTTTCAACATACGTAGCTATTACCCTCGAAAACTAAAACTTTTGAAATAGGAAAAGAGCCTTTAATCACATTCTTTACCATGTGCAATCATAAAATAGTCTAATATCTTCATTTTTTCAACATACGTAGCTATTACCCTCGAAAACTAAAACTTTTGAAATAGGAAAAGAGCCTTTAATCACATTCTTTACCATGTGCAATCATAAAATAGTCTAATATCTTCATTTTTTCAACATACGTAGCTATTACCCTCGAAAACTAAAACTTTTGAAATAGGAAAAGAGCCTTTAATCACATTCTTTACCATTTGCAATCATAAAATAGTCTAATATCTTCATTTTTTCAACATACGTAGCTATTACCCTCGAAAACTAAAACTTTTGACATAGGAAAAGAGCCTTTAATCACATTCTTTACCATGTGCAATCATAAAATAGTCTAATATCTTCATTTTTTCAACATACGTAGCTATTACCCTCGAAAACTAAAACTTTTGAATAGGAAAAGAGCCTTTAATCACATTCTTTACCATTTGCAATCATAAAATAGTCTAATATCTTCATTTTTTCAACATACGTAGCTATTACCCTCGAAAACTAAAACTTTTGAAATAGGAAAAGAGCCTTTAATCACATTCTTTACCATTTGCAATCATAAAATAGTCTAATATCTTCATTTTTTCAACATACGTAGCTATTACCCTCGAAAACTAAAACTTTTGACATAGGAAAAGAGCCTTTAATCACATTCTTTACCATTTGCAATCATAAAATAGTCTAATATCTTCATTTTTTCAACATACGTAGCTATTACCCTCGAAAACTAAAACTTTTGAAATAGGAAAAGAGCCTTTAATCACATTCTTTACCATTTGCAATCATAAAATAGTCTAATATCTTCATTTTTTCAACATACGTAGCTATTACCCTCGAAAACTAAAACTTTTGAAATAGGAAAAGAGCCTTTAATCACATTCTTTACCATGTGCAATCATAAAATAGTCTAATATCTTCATTTTTTCCAACAGACGTAGCTATTACCCTCGAAAACTAAAACTTTTGAAATAGGAAAAGAGCCTTTAATCACATTCTTTACCATTTGCAATCATAAAATAGTCTAATATCTTCATTTTTTCAACATACGTAGCTATTACCCTCGAAAACTAAAACTTTTGAAATAGGAAAAGAGCCTTTAATCACATTCTTTACCATTTGCAATCATAAAATAGTCTAATATCTTCATTTTTTCAACATACGTAGCTATTACCCTCGAAAACTAAAACTTTTGAAATAGGAAAAGAGCCTTTAATCACATTCTTTACCATTTGCAATCATAAAATAGTCTAATATCTTCATTTTTTCAACAGACATAGCTATTACCCTCGAAAACTAAAACTTTTGAAATAGGAAAAGAGCCTTTAATCACATTCTTTACCATTTGCAATCATAAAATAGTCTAATATCTTCATTTTTTCAACACACGTAGCTATTACCCTCGAAAACTAAAACTTTTGAAATAGGAAAAGAGCCTTTAATCACATTCTTTACCATTTGCAATCATAAAATAGTCTAATATCTTCATTTTTTCAACATTCATAGCTATTACCCTCGAAAACTAAAACTTTTGACATAGGAAAAGAGCCTTTAATCACATTCTTTACCATTTGCAATCATAAAATAGTCTAATATCTTCATTTTTTCAACATACGTAGCTATTACCCTCGAAAACTAAAACTTTTGAAATAGGAAAAGAGCCTTTAATCACATTCTTTACCATGTGCAATCATAAAATAGTCTAATATCTTCATTTTTTCCACAGACGTAGCTATTACCCTCGAAAACTAAAACTTTTGAAATAGGAAAAGAGCCTTTAATCACATTCTTTACCATTTGCAATCATAAAATAGTCTAATATCATTCATTTTTTCAACATTAGTCTAATATCTTCATTTTTTCCACAGACATAGCTATTAACCTCGAAAACTAAAACTTTTGAAATAGGAAAAGAGCCTTTAATCACATTCTTTACCATTTGCAATCATAAAATAGTCTAATATCTTCATTTTTTCAACATACGTAGCTATTACCCTCGAAAACTAAAACTTTTGAAATAGGAAAAGAGCCTTTAATCACATTCTTTACCATTTGCAATCATAAAATAGTCTAATATCTTCATTTTTTCAACATACGTAGCTATTACCCTCGAAAACTAAAACTTTTGAAATAGAAAAAGAGTCTTTAATCACATTCTTTACCATTTGCAATCATAAAATAGTCTAATATCTTCATTTTTTCAACATACATAGCTATTACCCTCGAAAACTAAAACTTTTGACATAGGAAAAGAGCCTTTAATCACATTCTTTACCATTTGCAATCATAAAATAGTCTAATATCTTCATTTTTTCAACATACGTAGCTATTACCGTCGAAAACTAAAACTTTTGAAATAGGAAAAGAGCCTTTAATCACATTCTTTACCATGTGCAATCATAAAATAGTCTAATATCTTCATTTTTTCAACATACGTAGCTATTACCCTCGAAAACTAAAACTTTTGAAATAGGAAAAGAGCCTTTAATCACATTCTTTACCATTTGCAATCATAAAATAGTCTAATATCTTCATTTTTTCAACATACGTAGCTATTACCCTCGAAAACTAAAACTTTTGAAATAGGAAAAGAGCCTTTAATCACATTCTTTACCATGTGCAATCATAAAATAGTCTAATATCTTCATTTTTCAACATAC
>NW_027066583.1:0-17948 GCF_032884065.1 Artemia franciscana
AAAAACAAAACTAAAAAACGAATGTATATACAGACCGGGACACCGGGATACAAATGATGACCGGGACCCGGGACACAGGGAATATAAATGACGACCGGGACACAGGGACACAACTACAACGGGGACACCGGGGGAAACAGGGGGATAACCTGACAATCTATTTATATGCAAAGACAATGGGACAGCAAAGAATGTTGTATATTCGCAAGTTTTACGTAGTTAAAACCATATATATATATATATATCTATATTCACAGGTGGGACATAGGGACACAACTACAATGGCGCGTAACTATTATGGCGCGTAACGACTTACGCGCGCGGGGGGGCTTGGGGGGGGCGCGAAGCGCCCCCACCAACTAGGTGTTGGGGTGGCGCGAAGCGCCACCCCAACAGCTAGTATATATATATATATATATATATATATATATATATCTATATATATAAAAATAAGTTGTCTGTGTGTGGATCTGTGGATCAGGTGACGTCACTTGAAAAAACTGGATCAGGTGACGTCAAAACTGAAAAAACTAAAAAAAGGCAAAAACTACAAAAAAACTAAAAACTAATAAAAAAAATAAAAAAGCTAAAAAACTAAAAAAACTAAAAAAAGGCAAAAACTACAAAAAAAACTAAAAACTAATAAAAAAGCTAAAAAACTGAAAAAACTAAAAAGGCAAAAACTACAAAAAAACTAAAAACTAATAAAAAAAATAAAATAGCTAAAAAACTAAAAAAACTAAAAAAGGTAAAAAACTAAAAAAACTAAAAACTAAAAAAAACTAAAAAAAGGAAAAAAACTGAAAAATAAGCTAAAATAAAGGTAAAAACCAATAAAAAACTAAAAAAAAAACTGAAAAAACTAAAAAAAGGTAAAAACTACAAAAAAAAACTAAAAACTAATAAAAAAAGTAAAAAAGCTAAAAAACTAAAAAAACTAAAAAACTAAAAAAAGGTAAAAAACTAAAAAAAATAAAAAATAAAAAAAAAACTAAAAAAAAGGAAAAAACTGAAAAATAAGCTAAAATAAAGGTAAAAACCAATAAAAAACTAAAAAGAAAAAAATTTTCATCTAAAAAACTTAAAAAAAACTAAAAAAGGTAAAAACTAAAAGAACTAAAAAAGAAAAAAATAAATGACGACACTCAAAGAGAAAGCGACCAGGACAAAAGGAATGTTCGATTAGCAATCAACAAAGCACCGGGACACAGGGAGTATAAATGACGACCAGGACATAAGTAAAAAAAGACTAACAAAACTAAAAAGAAGGTAAAAACTACAAAAAAACTAAAAAGAAATAAAAAAGCTAAAAAACTAAAAAAACAAAAAAAAGGCAAAAACTACAAAAAAAACTAAAAACTAATAAAAAAAAATAAAAAAGCTAAAAAACTAAAAAAACTAAAAAAACTAAAAAAAGGTAAAAAACTAAAAAAACTAAAAACTAAAAAAAACTAAAAAAAAGGAAAAAACTGAAAAATAAGCTAAAATAAAGGTAAAAACCAATAAAAAACTAAAAAAAGGCAAAAACTACAAAAAGAAACTAAAAACTAATAAAAAAAGTAAAAAAGCTAAAAAACTAAAAAAAATAAAAAAACTAAAAAAAGGTAAAAAACTAAAAAAAATAAAAAATAAAAAAAAAACTAAAAAAAAGGAAAAAACTGAAAAATAAGCTAAAATAAAGGTAAAAACCAATAAAAAACTAAAAAGAAAAAAAGGAAAAAACTAAAAAAAAATTTCATCTAAAAAACTAAAAAAAAACTAAAACAGGTAAAAACTAAAAGAACTAAAAAAGAAAAAAATAAATGACGACACTCAAAGAGAAAGCGACCAGGACAAAAGGAATGTTCGATTAGCAATCAACAAAGCACCGGGACACAGGGAGTATAAATGACGACCAGGACATAAGTAAAAAAAAACTAACAAAACTAAAAAGAAGGTAAAAACTACAAAAAAACTAAAAAGAAAAAAAAAACTAAAAACTAATAAAAAAACTAAAAAATCTAAAAATCTAAATAAACTAAAAAAGAAAAAAAAGGAAAAAAATAAAGGAGAAAAACAAAACTAAAAAACGAATGTATATACAGACCGGGACACCGGGATAAAAATGACGACCGGGACACAGGGAATATAAATGACGACCGGGACACAGGGACACAACTACAACGGGGAGACCGGGGGAAACAGTGGGATATAAATGACGACCGGGACACCGGGACAGGGAATGGTCGATTAGCAATCACCATCAACAAAGCTCAAGGGCAATCATTAGAATCATGAGGTATAGATCTGAATACAGATTGTTTTCCCATGGACCATTATATGTTGCATGTTCAAGAGTCGGTAAACCTGACAATCTATTTATATGCAAAGACAATGGGACAGCAAAGAATGCTGTATATTCGCAAGTTTTACGTAGTTAAAACCATATATATATATATATATATATATATATATATATATATATATATATATATATATATATATATATATATATATATATATATATATATATATATATATATATATATATATATATATATATATATATATATATATATATATATATATATATATATATATATCTATATTCACAGGTGGGACATAGGGACACAACTACAATGGCGCGTAACTATTGCACAAATGACGACCGGGACAAAGGGAATATAAATGACAATCAGGACACTGGGTGCCCCGGTATGTAATTTCATCAGTTGACAAACATGACGTCAGTCGACAAACAACTTCATGACGCATACAGCTCAATCCTTAAAATGTCGTCAGTCGACAAATATGACGTCATTCGACAGACACACACACACACAGACAACTTATTTATATATATATACTAGCTGTTGGGGTGGCGCTTCGCGCCACCCCAACACCTAGTTAGTGGGGGCGCCTCGCGCCCCCCCCAAGCCCCCCCGTGCGCGTAAGTCGTTACGCGCCATATTAGTTACGCGCCATTGTAGTTGTGTCCCTATGTCCCACCTGTGAATATATATATATATATATATATATATATATATATATATATATATATATATATATATATATATATATACACCCCAACACCTAGGGGCCACACCCCAACACCTAGTTGGTGGGGGCGCTTCGCGCCCCCCCCAAGCCCCCCCGCGCGCGTAAGTCGTTACGCGCCATAATAGTTACGCGCCATTGTAGTTGTGTCCCTATGTCCCACCTGTGAATATAGATAGATATATATATATATATTTATATATATATATATATATATATATATATATATATATATATATACTAGCTGTTGGGGTGGCGCTTCGCGCCACCCCAACACCTAGTTGGTGGGGGCGCTTCGCGCCCCCCCCAAGCCCCCCCGCGCGCGTAAGTCGTTACGCGCCATAATAGTTACGCGCCATTGTAGTTGTGTCCCTATGTCCCACCTGTGAATATAGATATATATATATATATATGGTTTTAACTACGTAAAACTTGCGAATATACAACATTCTTTGCTGTCCCATTGTCTTTGCATATAAATAGATTGTCAGGTTTACCGACTCTTGAACATGCAACATATAATGGTCCATGGGAAAACAATCTGTATTCAGATCTATACCTCATGATTCTAATGATTGCCCTTGAGCTTTGTTGATGGTGATTGCTAATCGACCATTCCCTGTCCCGGTGTCCCGGTCGTCATTTACATCCCCCTGTTTCCCCCGGTGTCCCCGTTGTAGTTGTGTCCCTGTGTCCCGGTCGTCATTTATATTCCCTGTGTCCCGGGTCCCGGTCATCATTTGTATCCCGGTGTCCCGGTCTGTATATACATTCGTTTTTTAGTTTTGTTTTTCTCCTTTATTTTTTTCCTTTTTTTTTCTTTTTTAGCTTATTTAGATTTTTAGATTTTTTAGTTTTTTTTATTAGTTTTTAGTTTTTATTTTTTTTTAGTTTTTTTGTCCCGGTCGTCATTTATATCCCCCTGTTTCCCCCGGTGTCCCCGTTGTAGTTGTGTCCCTGTGTCCCGGTCGTTATTTATATTCCCTGTGTCCCGGTCGTCATTTGTATCCCGGTGTACCGGTCTGTATATACATTCGTTTTTTAGTTTTGTTTTTCTCCTTTATTTTTTTCCTTTTTTTTCTTTTTTAGTTTATTTAGATTTTTAGATTTTTTAGTTTTTTTATTAGTTTTTAGTTTTTTTTTCTTTTTAGTTTTTTTGTAGTTTTTACCTTCTTTTTAGTTTTGTTAATTTTTTTTTTTACTTGTGTCCTGGTCGTCATTTATACTCCCTGTGTCCCGGTGCTTTGTTGATTGCTAATCGAACATTCCTTTTGTCCTGGTCGCTTTCTCTTTGAAAGCGACCAAGTAAATCGTTACGTGCCATATTAGTTACGCGCCATTGTAGTTGTGTCCCTGTGTCCCACCTTTGAATATAGATAGATCTATATATGTGTTTCAAACTACGTAAAAATTGCGAATATACAACATTCTTGGCTTTCCCACTACTGGGAGCTTTCCGTTTCCAATTGCCAGCAATTGATCGGAAAATGTTTGACCAGAGTCATCGTTTTGCAATCGGACACGCATATTTGTAGTTAATTTTAATATTTTTACGTGTGCCTATGTACTAATAATGACGTAATACGCAAACGCTCTTTTTACAAACAAACAAACATGCATATACACAACTCGTTTTTATATAGATAGATAGATAGATAGATACAATACAAATTAACTGCGTAAAACTTACGAATATACAACATTCTTCGCTGTCCAATTGTCGCTGCATATAAATAGATTGTCAGGTTTACCGACCCTCGAACATGCAACGTACAATTGTCCATGGGATAAACAATCAGTATTAAGATCTATACCACATTTTTCTAATGATTGACCTTGAGCTTTGTTAATGGTGATTGCAAATGCTAATCGAATTGGGAATTGCAATCTTTTAAATTGAAAAGGCAGATCCGTTGGAATCATGGGAATGCGAGGAATAAGAACAGCCTCACCCTCAAAAGGCCCTGTCAAGATTGTGGCCTCTATTAGGTTTTCCATTGTTTTTTTTTTACGGCAAGTCGCGTGCCATTGCAAAGCTTTGGTGGGGTGATATTTCTTAAAAGTATTATTGGTACGCCTATTTTTAGTTGTAGCACGTGTGGTGGAAACCCTGAAAGATCTATGGAATTTAAAAATTCAGATGGATAATTAACCGCTTCATTTGGTTCCAAAACTGTGTCGACTGACTTGTAAAGGACTGCCTGGTCTCGAATCTTGGTCAAAACAATATTGTTGATTTCGTGGACGTCTATATTTTTGGGTGCGAGAATCGCTCTTTCACTTAGCCATTTATTATTTTTATAATTTTTTAGAATATTCGGAAATACTTTTTCAATCAATTCATTTTTGGACGTCACTAAATTACAGAAATCAGCAGGTAGTTGTATACGTCCTGAAATTGAGTCTACTGGGAGCTTTCCGTTTCCAATTGCCAGCAATTGATCTGAAAATGTTTGACCAGAGTCATCGTTTTGCAATCGGGCACGCATATTTGTAGTTAATTTCAATATTTTTACGTGTGCCCATAAATTAGAATTTTTCAGGCAAGCATTCATTTCGTCTGCAGGAGTTGATCTAGGTATTATAGGTAATGTTTGCCTGAAATCTCCCGCAAGTAATATTAATGTGCTGCCAAAGGGTTTCGACTTCCCTCTCAAATCTTTCAAGCATTGATCCTGAGCCTCGAGCGATTTTTTGTGTGCCATTGTGCACTCATCCCAAATAATAAGTTTGCATTGCTGCAATACTTTACCCATCCCAGATGATTTGGAAATATTGCACGTGGGAGTTTCTGTAGAATGCAAATTCAGAGGCAATTTCAAAGCGGAATGAGCAGTTCTTCCACCAGGCAGCAATGTTGCGGCTATTCCGGACGACGCAATTGCCAACACTATATCATTTTTTGATCGAATTGATGCCAGAATCAGTTTTATCACAAACGTTTTACCAGTACCTCCTGGCGCATCCAAAAAGAAAATTTCTCCAACGTCGTTATCGACACAATGCATTATCGTATCATAAATGTCTTTTTGTTCTGACGTTAACTTGGAAATGTTATTTTGTACATACGACAATAGATCACTCGTACTGTAACTTTGTTCACGATCCAATTCTACACATGTCGAAACAGCAGCGATACGGTTAGGTGAAGGAATTCCCAAATCCTGAAGAGGTTTGTTTACCATACGTACGCACAAATCTTCTATAATAACTAAAGTGTTGTTATAAATTTCTGATGTAAAATCAAAAGTCATATCTGACGTCTCTAACTGTTTTCGATGGAGTATATCTTCGGACATTTTTGACTTACTCTTTTAAGACTCTTTTAAGACATTTTTGACTTACTTTCTCTATCAGCTGCAACGTGCAGCGTGTTACGTGCCATTGTAGCTGTGTACCTCATTATTCTAATGATTGCACTTGAGTTTTGTTGATGGTGATTGCTATTCAAACATTCCCTGTGTCTCCATCGTCATTTATATATCCCCTGTGCCCCCGCCGGCGTCCCCGTTGTAGTTGTGTCCCTGTGTCCCAGTCGTCATTTATAGTTGACAAACATGACGTCAGTCAACACACAAACATGACGTCAGTCGACACAAAAACATGACATCAGTCGACACACACGTCCCAGTCGTCATTTGTATCCCGGTGTCCCAGTCTGTAATTTCTCTTTGAGTGTCCCGGTCGTCTTTTTTTTCTTTTTTCTTTTTAGTTTTTTTTGTAGTTTTTCCCTTTTTTAGTTTTTTTATTTTTATTTTTTTAGTTTTCTTTTTCTCCTTTAATTGTCAGTTTTTTTCCTTTTTTTAGTTTTTTTATTTTTCATTTTTTTTATTAGTTTTTATTTTTTTTTTCTTTTTACCTTTTTTTTAGTTTTTTTTCTTTTTTAGTTTTTTTTCTTCTTTTGTATTAATGCTAAAGCCAACATTCGAACCTGGAACCTCTCGGACCTAGAGCCTCGGACCTTCTCTGTGTCCCCGTCGTCATTTATATATCCCCCTGTGCCTTTTTTTTGGTCTTTACCTTTTTTTTGCTTTTCAGTTTTTTTTCTTTTTTCTTTTTAGTTTTTTTTTGTAGTTTTTACCCTTTTTTCTTAGTTTTTTATTTTTATTCTTATTTTTTAGTTTTCTTTCTCCTTTATTTTTCAGTTTTTTCCTTTTTTAGTTTTTTTTCTTTTTTAGTTTTTAGTTTCTTTTAATTTTTTAACTTTTTTTTAGTTTTTTTTAGTTTTTGGTTTGTTTTGTAATTTTTACCTTTTTTTAGTTATTTTTATTAGTTTTTAGTTATTTTTCTTTTTTAGGTTCTAGTTTTTTACCTTTTTTTACCTTTTTTAGCTTTTTTATTTTTTTTTGTTTTTTTTTGTAGTTTTTGTAAGGTTTGAACCTGGAACCTTTCGAGCCTAGAACCTGGAAAATACCGCGTTACCAACTCAGCTACATCAGCTTGTATACTTTCGTTTTTGAATTGGTATATGATGAAATAATTCAGACGTCATATGCGGACAGACAGACAGACAGACATAACCCACAAACAACTTACTTTTATATATATAGATATATATATTCACAGGTGGGACACAGGGACACAACTACAATGGCGCGTAACTAATATGGCGCGTAACGACTTACGTGCGCGGGGGCTTGGGGGGGGGGGGGGGGTGCGAAGCGCCTCCACCAACTAAGTGTTGGGGTGGCGCGAAGCTCTTGTGATATATATATATATATATATCCATCCACACATCCATCCATCCATCCATCCACAGACAACTTATTATACAACCTAAATATTACCTTTTTTTAGTTTTTTTAGTTTTTTTAGTTTTTTAGCTTTTTTACTTTTTTTATTAGTTTTTAGTTTTTTTTTGTAGTTTTTGCCTTTTTTTAGTTTTTTCAGTTTTTTTTTTAGTTTTTTATTGGTTTTTACCTTTATAGTTTTTTTAGTTTTTTAGCTTTTTTATTTTTTTTATTAGTTTTTAGTTTTTTTTGTAGTTTTTGCCTTTTTTTAGTTTTTTCAGTTTTGACGTCACCTAATCCAGTTTTTTCAGGTGACGTCACCTGACACATCCATCCACACATCCATCCATCCATCCACAGACAGACAACTTATTTTTATATATATAGATAGATATATATATATGGTTTTAACTACGTAAAACTTGCGAATATACAACATTCTTTGCTGTCCCATTGTCTTTGCATATAAATAGATTGTCAGGTTTACCGACTCTTGAACATGCAACATATAATGGTCCATGGGAAAACAATCTGTATTCAGATCTATACCTCATGATTCTAATGATTGCCCTTGAGCTTTGTTGATGGTGATTGCTAATCGACCATTCCCTGTCCCGGTGTCCCGGTCGTCATTTACATCCCCCTGTTTCCCCCGGTGTCCCCGTTGTAGTTGTGTCCCTGTGTCCCGGTCGTCATTTATATTCCCTGTGTCCCGGTCGTCATTTGTATCCCGGTGTCCCGGTCTGTATATACATTCGTTTTTTAGTTTTGTTTTTCTCCTTTATTTTTTTCCTTTTTTTTTCTTTTTTAGCTTATTAGGATTTTTAGATTTTTTAGTTTTTTTATTAGTTTTTAGTTTTTTTTTCTTTTTAGTTTTTTTGTCCCGGTCGTCATTTATATCCCCCTGTTTCCCCCGGTGTCCCCGTTGTAGTTGTGTCCCTGTGTCCCGGTCGTCATTTATATTCCCTGTGTCCCGGTCGTCATTTGTATCCCGGTCTCCCGGTCTGTATATACATTCGTTTTTTAGTTTTGTTTTTCTCCTTTATTTTTTTCCTTTTTTTTTCTTTTTTAGCTTATTTAGATTTTTAGATTTTTTAGTTTTTTATTAGTTTTTAGTTTTTTTTTCTTTTTAGTTTTTTGTCCCGGTCGTCATTTATATCCCCCTGTTTCCCCCGGTGTCCCCGTTGTAGTAGTGTCCCTGTGTCCCGGTCGTCATTTATATTCCCTGTGTCCCGGTCGTCATTTGTATCCCGGTGTACCGGTCTGTATATACATTCGTTTTTTAGTTTTGTTTTTCTCCTTTATTTTTTTCCTTTTTTTTCTTTTTTAGTTTATTTAGATTTTTAGATTTTTTAGTTTTTTTATTAGTTTTTAGTTTTTTTTTCTTTTAGTTTTTTTGTAGTTTTTAACTTCTTTTTAGTTTTGTTAATTTTTTTTTTTACTTATGTCCTGGTCGTCATTTATACTCCCTGTGTCCCGGTGCTTTGTTGATTGCTAATCGAACATTCCTTTTGTCCTGGTCGCTTTCTCTTTGAGTGTCGTCATTTATTTTTTTCTTTTTTAGTTCTTTTAGTTTTTACCTTTTTTAGTTTTTTTTAGTTTTTAAGATGAAATTTTTTTTTAGTTTTTTCCTTTTTTTCTTTTTAGTTTTTTATTGGTTTTTACCTTTATGTTAGCTTATTTTTCAGTTTTTTCCTTTTTTTTAGTTTTTTTTTATTTTTTTTATTTTTTTTAGTTTTTTACCTTTTTTTAGTTTTTTTAGTTTTTTTAGTTTTTTTAGTTTTTTAGCTTTTTTACTTTTTTTATTAGTTTTTAGTTTTTTTGTAGTTTTTGCCTTTTTTTAGTTTTTTCAGTTTTTTTTTAGTTTTTTATTGGTTTTTACCTTTATTTTAGCTTATTTTTCAGTTTTTTCCTTTTTTTTAGTTTTTTTAGTTTTTAGTTTTTTTAGTTTTTTACCTTTTTTTAATTTTTTTAGTTTTTTTTTATTTTTTTAGCTTTTTTATTTTTTTTATTAGTTTTTAGTTTTTTTTGTAGTTTTTGCCTTTTTTTAGTTTTTATAGTTTTTTAGCTTTTTTATTAGTTTTTAGTTTTTTTTGTAGTTTTTGCCTTTTTTTAGTTTTTTTAGTTTTTTAGCTTTTTTATTTTTTTATTAGTTTTTAGTTTTTTTTGTAGTTTTTGCCTTTTTTTAGTTTTTTCAGTTTTGACGTCACCTGATCCAGTTTTTTCAGGTGACGTCACCTGATCCACGATCCACAGATCCACAGACAACTTATTTTTATATATATAGATAGTTTTTTTTTTACTTATGTCCTGGTCGTCATTTATACTCCCTGTGTCCCGGTGCTTTGTTGATTGCTAATCGAACATTCCTTTTGTCCTGGTCGCTTTCTCTTTGAGTTTCGTCATTTATTTTTTTCTTTTTTAGTTCTTTTAGTTTTTACCTTTTTTAGTTTTTTTTAGTTTTTTAGATGAAAATTTTTTTTAGTTTTTTCCTTTTTTTCTTTTTAGTTTTTTATTGGTTTTTACCTTTATTTTAGCTTATTTTTCAGTTTTTTCCTTTTTTTTAGTTTTTTTTTATTTTTTATTTTTTTTAGTTTTTTACCTTTTTTAGTTATTTTAGTTTTTTTAGTTTTTTAGCTTTTTTACTTTTTTTATTAGTTTTTAGTTTTTTTTTTGTAGTTTTTGCCTTTTTTTTAGTTTTTTCAGTTTTTTTTTTAGTTTTTTATTGGTTTTTTACCTTTATTTTGGCTTATTTTTCAGTTTTTTCCTTTTTTTTTAGTTTTTTTAGTTTTTAGTTTTTTTCGTTTTTTACCTTTTTTTAGTTTTTTTAGTTTTTTAGCTTTTTTATTTTTTTTATTAGTTTTTAGTTTTTTTGTAGTTTTTGCCTTTTTTTAGTTTTTTTAGTTTTTTAGTTTTTTTATTAGTTTTTAGTTTTTTTTGTAGTTTTTGCCTTTTTTTAGTTTTTTTTAGTTTTTTAGCTTTTTTATTTTTTTTATTAGTTTTTAGTTTTTTTTGTAGTTTTTGCCTTTTTTAGTTTTTTCAGTTTTGACGTCACCTGATCCAGTTTTTTCAGGTGACGTCACCTGATCCATCCACAGACAGACAGACAACTTATTTTTATATATATACTAGCTGTTGGGGTGGCGCGAAAAAAAAAAGGCAAAAACTACAAAAAAAAACTAAAAACTAATAAAAAAAGTAAAAAAGCTAAAAAACTAAAAAAACTAAAAACTAAAAAAAGGTAAAAAACTAAAAAATATAAAAAAAAAAAAAAAAAAAAAAAAAGGAAAAAACTGAAAAATAAGCTAAAATAAAGGTAAAAACCAATAAAAAACTAAAAAGAAAAAAAGAAAAAACTAAAAAAAATTTTCATCTAAAAAACTAAAAAAAACTAAAAAAGGTAAAAACTAAAAGAACTAAAAAAGAAAAAAATAAATGACGAAACTCAAAGAGAAAGCGACCAGGACAAATGGAATGTTCGATTAGCAATCAACAAAGCACCGGGACACAGGGAGTATAAATGACGACCAGGGCATAAGTAAAAAAAAAAACTATCTATATATATAAAAATAAGTTGTCTGTGGATCTGTGGATCGTGGATCAGGTGACGTCACCTGAAAAAACTGGATCAGGTGACGTCAAAACTGAAAAAACTAAAAAAAGGCAAAAACTACAAAAAAAACTAAAAACTAATAAAAAAAATACACCGGGATACAAATGACGACCGGGACACAGGGAATATAAATGACGACCGGGACACAGGGACACAACTACAACGGGGACACCGGGGGAAACAGGGGGATATAAATGACGACCGGGACAAAAAAACTAAAAAGAAAAAAAAAATAAAAACTAATAAAAAAACTAAAAAATCTAAAAATCTAAATAAGCTAAAAAAGAAAAAAAAGGAAAAAAATAAAGGAGAAAAACAAAGCTAAAAAACGAATGTATATACAGACCGGGACACCGGGATACAAATGACGACCGGGACACAGGGAATATAAATGACGACCGGGACACAGGGACACAACTACAACGGGGACACCGGGGGAAACAGGGGGATGTAAATGACGACCGGGACACCGGGACAGGGAATGGTCGATTAGCAATCACCATCAACAAAGCTCAAGGGCAATCATTAGAATCATGAGGTATAGATCTGAATACAGATTGTTTTCCCATGGACCATTATATGTTGCATGTTCAAGAGTCGGTAAACCTGACAATCTATTTATATGCAAAGACAATGGGACAGCAAAGAATGTTGTATATTCGCAAGTTTTACGTAGTTAAAACCATATATATATATATATATATATATATATATATATATATATATATATATATATATATATATATATATATTCACAGGTGGGACATAGGGACACAACTACAATGGCGCGTAACTATTATGGCGCGTAACGACTTACGCGCGCGGGGGGGCTTGGGGGGGGCGCGAAGCGCCCCCACCAACTAGGTAGTTTAAAACATATATATATATATATATATATATATATATATATATATATATATATATATATATATATATATATATATATATATATATATATATATATATATATATATATATATATATATATATATATATATATATATATATATATATATATATATATATATATATATATATATATATATATATCTATATTCACAGGTGGGACACAGGGACACAACTACAATGGCACGGTGGCGCGAAGCGCCACCCCAAACGCTAGTAAATATATATATATATCTATATATATAAAAATAAGTTGTCTGTGGATGGATGTGTGGATGGATGTGTGGATGGATGTGTCAGGTGACGTCACCTGAAAAAACTGGATTAGGTGACGTCAAAACTGAAAAAACTAAAAAAAGGCAAAAACTACAAAAAAAACTAAAAACTAATAAAAAAAATAAAAAAGCTAAAAAACTAAAAAAACTATAAAGGTAAAAACCAATAAAAAACTAAAAAAAAAACTGAAAAAACTAAAAAAAGGCAAAAACTACAAAAAAAACTAAAAACTAATAAAAAAAGTAAAAAAGCTAAAAAACTAAAAAAACTAAAAAAACTAAAAAAAGGTAAAAAACTAAAAAAAATAAAAAATAAAAAAAAACTAAAAAAAAGGAAAAAACTGAAAAATAAGCTAAAATAAAGGTAAAAACCAATAAAAAACTAAAAAAAAAAAGGAAAAAACTAATAAATGACGACACTCAAAGAGAAAGCGACCAGGACAAAAAACTAAAAAAAAAGGCAAAAACTACAAAAAAACTAAAAACTAATAAAAAAAATAAAAAAGCTAAAAAACTAAAAAAACTAAAAAAAGGTAAAAAACTAAAAAAACTAAAAACTAAAAAAAAACTAAAAAAGGTAAAAACTAAAAGAACTAAAAAAGAAAAAAATAAATGACGACACTCAAAGAGAAAGCGACCAGGACAAAAGGAATGTTCGATTAGCAATCAACAAAGCACCGGGACACAGGGAGTATAAATGACGACCAGGACACAAGTAAAAAAAAAAATTAACAAAACTAAAAGAAGGTAAAAACTACAAAAAAAACTAAAAAGAAAAAAAAACTAAAAACTAATAAAAAAACTAAAAAATCTAAAAATCTAAATAAACTAAAAAAGAAAAAAAAAGGAAAAAAATAAAGGAGAAAAACAAAACTAAAAAACGAATGTATATACAGACCGGTACACCGGGATACAAATGACGACCGGGACACAGGGAATATAAATAACGACCGGGACACAGGGACACAACTACAACGGGGACACCGGGGGAAACAGGGGGATATAAATGACGACCGGGACAAAAAAACTAAAAAGAAATAAAAACTAAAAACTAATAAAAAAAACTAAAAAATCTAAAAATCTAAATAAGCTAAAAAAGAAAAAAAAAGGAAAAAAATAAAGGAGAAAAACAAAACTAAAAAACGAATGTATATACAGACCGGGACACCGGGATACAAATGATGACCGGGACCCGGGACACAGGGAATATAAATGACGACCGGGACACAGGGACACAACTACAACGGGGACACCGGGGGAAACAGGGGGATAACCTGACAATCTATTTATATGCAAAGACAATGGGACAGCAAAGAATGTTGTATATTCGCAAGTTTTACGTAGTTAAAACCATATATATATATATATATCTATATTCACAGGTGGGACATAGGGACACAACTACAATGGCGCGTAACTATTATGGCGCGTAACGACTTACGCGCGCGGGGGGGCTTGGGGGGGGCGCGAAGCGCCCCCACCAACTAGGTGTTGGGGTGGCGCGAAGCGCCACCCCAACAGCTAGTATATATATATATATATATATATATATATATATATATTATATATATATATATATATATCTATATATATAAAAATAAGTTGTCTGTGGATGGATGGATGGATGGATGTGTGGATGGATGTGTCAGGTGACGTCACCTGAAAAAAACTGGATTAGGTGACGTCAAAACTGAAAAAAACTAAAAAAAGGCAAAAACTACAAAAAAAACTAAAAACTAATAAAAAAAATAAAAAGCTAAAAAACTAAAAAAACTATAAAGGTAAAAACCAATAAAAAACTAAAAAAAAAACTGAAAAAACTAAAAAAAGGCAAAAACTACAAAAAAAAAACTAAAAACTAATAAAAAAAGTAAAAAAGCTAAAAAACTAAAAAAACTAAAAAAACTAAAAAAAGGTAAAAAACTAAAAAAAATAAAAAATAAAAAAAAACTAAAAAAAAGGAAAAAACTGAAAAATAAGCTAAAATAAAGGTAAAAACCAATAAAAAACTAAAAAAAAAAAAGGAAAAAACTAATAAATGACGACACTCAAAGAGAAAGCGACCAGAACAAAAAACTAAAAAAAAAGGCAAAAACTACAAAAAAACTAAAAACTAATAAAAAAAATAAAAAAGCTAAAAAACTAAAAAAACTAAAAAAAGGTAAAAAACTAAAAAAACTAAAAACTAAAAAAAAACTAAAAAAGGTAAAAACTAAAAGAACTAAAAAAGAAAAAAATAAATGACGACACTCAAAGAGAAAGCGACCAGGACAAAAGGAATGTTCGATTAGCAATCAACAAAGCACCGGGACACAGGGAGTATAAATGACGACCAGGACACAAGTAAAAAAAAAAATTAACAAAACTAAAAAGAAGGTAAAAACTACAAAAAAACTAAAAAGAAAAAAAAACTAAAAACTAATAAAAAAACTAAAAAATCTAAAAATCTAAATAAACTAAAAAAGAAAAAAAAAGGAAAAAAATAAAGGAGAAAAACAAAACTAAAAAACGAATGTATATACAGACCGGTACACCGGGATACAAATGACGACCGGGACACAGGGAATATAAATAACGACCGGGACACAGGGACACAACTACAACGGGGACACCGGGGGAAACAGGGGGATATAAATGACGACCGGGACAAAAAAAACTAAAAAGAAATAAAAACTAAAAACTAATAAAAAAAACTAAAAAATCTAAAAATCTAAATAAGCTAAAAAAGAAAAAAAAGGAAAAAAATAAAGGAGAAAAACAAAACTAAAAAACGAATGTATATACAGACCGGGACACCGGGATACAAATGATGACCGGGACCCGGGACACAGGGAATATAAATGACGACCGGGACACAGGGACACAACTACAACGGGGACACCGGGGGGAAACAGGGGGATAACCTGACAATCTATTTATATGCAAAGACAATGGGACAGCAAAGAATGTTGTATATTCGCAAGTTTTACGTAGTTAAAACCATATATATATATATATATCTATATTCACAGGTGGGACATAGGGACACAACTACAATGGCGCGTAACTATTATGGCGCGTAACGACTTACGCGCGCGGGGGGGCTTGGGGGGGGCGCGAAGCGCCCCACCAACTAGGTGTTGGGGTGGCGCGAAGCGCCACCCCAACAGCTAGTATATATATATATATCTATATATATAAAAATAAGTTGTCTGTGGATGGATGGATGTTTGTGGTTTTAACTACGTAAAACTTGCGAATATACAACATTCTTTGCTGTCCCATTGTCTTTGCATATAAATAGATTTTTCAGTATATATATATATATATATATATATATATATATATATATATATATATATATATATATATATATAGATATATATATATATATAGATATATATATATATATATATATATATATATATCTATATATATAAAAATAAGTTGTCTGTGGATGGATGGATGGATGGATGTGTCAGGTGACGTCACCTGAAAAAACTGGATCAGGTGACGTCAAAACTGAAAAAACTAAAAAAAGGCAAAAACTACAAAAAAAAACTAAAAACTAATAAAAAAAATAAAAAAGCTAAAAAACTAAAAAAACTATAAAGGTAAAAACCAATAAAAAACTAAAAAAAAACTGAAAAAACTAAAAAAAGGCAAAAACTACAAAAAAAAACTAAAAACTAATAAAAAAAGTAAAAAAGCTAAAAAACTAAAAAAACTAAAAAAAGGTAAAAAACTAAAAAAAATAAAAAATAAAAAAAACTAAAAAAAAGGAAAAAACTGAAAAATAAGCTAAAATAAAGGTAAAAACCAATAAAAAACTAAAAAAAAAAGGAAAAAACTAATAAATGACGACACTCAAAGAGAAAAAAAAGGCAAAAACTACAAAAAAAAACTAAAAACTAATAAAAAAAATAAAAAGCTAAAAACTAAAAAAACTAAAAAAAGGCAAAAACTACAAAAAAAACTAAAAACTAATAAAAAAGCTAAAAAACTAAAAAAACTAAAAAAAAGGCAAAAACTACAAAAAAAACTAAAAACTAATAAAAAAAATAAAAAAGCTAAAAAAACTAAAAAAAACTAAAAAAACTAAAAAGGTAAAAAACTAAAAAAACTAAAAACTAAAAAAAACTAAAAAAAGGTAAAAACTAAAAGAACTAAAAAGAAAAAAATAAATGACGACACTCAAAGAGAAAGCGACCAGGACAAAAGGAATGTTCGATTAGCAATCAACAAAGCACCGGGACACAGGGAGTATAAATGACGACCCGGGGGAAACAGGGGGATATAAATGACGACCGGGACAAAAAAAACTAAAAAGAAAAAAAAACTAAAAACTAATAAAAAAACTAAAAAATCTAAAAATCTAAATAAGCTAAAAAAGAAAAAAAAGGAAAAAAATAAAGGAGAAAAACAAAACTAAAAAACGAATGTATATACAGACCGGGACACCGGGATACAAATGACGACCGGGACCCGGGACACAGGGAATATAAATGACGACCGGGACACAGGGACACAACTCCGGTACACCGGGATACAAATGACGACCGGGACACAGGGAATATAAATGACGACCGGGACACAGGGACACAACTACAACGGGGACACCGGGGGAAACAGGGGGATATAAATGACGACCGGGACAAAAAAAACTAAAAAGAAAAAAAAACTAAAAACTAATAAAAAAACTAAAAAATCTAAAAATCTAAATAAGCTAAAAAAGAAAAAAAAAGGAAAAAAATAAAGGAGAAAAACAAAACTAAAAAACGAATGTATATACAGACCGGGACACCGGGATACAAATGACGACCGGGACCCGGGACACAGGGAATATAAATGACGACCGGGACACAGGGACACAACTACAACGGGGACACCGGGGGAAACAGGGGGATGTAAATGACGACCGGGACACCGGGACAGGGAATGGTCGATTAGCAATCACCATCAACAAAGCTCAAGGGCAATCATTAGAATCATGAGGTATAGATCTGAATACAGATTGTTTTCCCATGGACCATTATATGTTGCATGTTCAAGAGTCGGTAAACCTGACAATCTATTTATATGCAAAGACAATGGGACAGCAAAGAATGTTGTATATTCGCAAGTTTTACGTAGTTAAAACCATATATATATATCTATCTATATTCACAGGTGGGACATAGGGACACAACTACAATGGCGCGTAACTATTATGGCGCGTAACGACTTACGCGCGCGGGGGGGCTTGGGGGGGGCGCGAAGCGCCCCCACCAACTAGGTGTTGGGGTGGCGCGAAGCGCCACCCAACAGCTAGTATATATATATATATATATATATATATATATATATATATATATATATATATATATATATACTAGCTGTTGGGGTGGCGCTTCGCGCCACCCCAACACC
>NW_027066584.1:0-16885 GCF_032884065.1 Artemia franciscana
CATCCATCCACACATCCATCCACAGACAACTTATTTTTATACATATAGATAGATATATATATATACTAGCTGTTGGGGTGGCGCTTCGCGCCACCCCAACACCTAGTTGGTGGGGGCGCTTCGCGCCCCCCCCCAAGCCCCCCCGCGCGCGTAAGTCGTTACGCGCCATAATAGTTACGCGCCATTGTAGTTGTGTCCCTATGTCCCACCTGTGAATATAGATAGATATATATATATGGTTTTAACTACGTAAAACTTGCGAATATACAACATTCTTTGCTGTCCCATTGTCTTTGCATATAAATAGATTGTCAGGTTTACCGACTCTTGAACATGCAACATATAATGGTCCATGGATTTTTTTTCTTTTTAGTTTTTTTGTCCCGGTCGTCATTTATATCCCCCTGTTTCCCCCGGTGTCCCGTTGTAGTTGTGTCCTGTGTCCCGGTCGTCATTTATATTCCCTGTGTCCGGTCGTCATTTGTATCCCGGTGTACCGGAGTTGTGTCCCTGTGTCCCGGTCGTCATTTATATTCCCTGTGTCCCGGGTCCCGGTCGTCATTTGTATCCCGGTGTCCCGGTCTGTATATACATTCGTTTTTTAGTTTTGTTTTTCTCCTTTATTTTTTTCCTTTTTTTTTCTTTTTTAGCTTATTTAGATTTTTAGATTTTTTAGTTTTTTTATTAGTTTTTAGTTTTTTTTTCTTTTTAGTTTTTTTGTCCCGGTCGTCATTTATATCCCCCTGTTTCCCCCGGGTCGTCATTTATACTCCCTGTGTCCCGGTGCTTTGTTGATTGCTAATCGAACATTCCTTTTGTCCTGGTCGCTTTCTCTTTGAGTGTCGTCATTTATTTTTTCTTTTTTAGTTCTTTTAGTTTTTACCTTTTTTAGTTTTTTTTTAGTTTTTAGTTTTTTTAGTTTTTACCTTTTTTTAGTTTTTTTTAGTTTTTTTTAGTTTTTTAGCTTTTTTATTTTTTTTATTAGTTTTTAGTTTTTTTGTAGTTTTTGCCTTTTTTTTAGTTTTTTTAGTTTTTTAGCTTTTTTATTAGTTTTTAGTTTTTTTTTGTAGTTTTTGCCTTTTTTTAGTTTTTTTAGTTTTTTAGCTTTTTTATTTTTTTTATTAGTTTTTAGTTTTTTTTGTAGTTTTTGCCTTTTTTTTCTCTTTGAGTGTCGTCATTTATTAGTTTTTTCCTTTTTTTTTTTAGTTTTTTATTGGTTTTTACCTTTATTTTAGCTTATTTTTCAGTTTTTTCCTTTTTTTTAGTTTTTTTTATT
The DNA here is from genome assembly GCF_032884065.1 of Artemia franciscana. Lineage (NCBI taxonomy): Eukaryota > Metazoa > Arthropoda > Branchiopoda > Anostraca > Artemiidae > Artemia > Artemia franciscana. The sequence goes on from NW_027066584.1 coordinate 1,277, forward strand.
TTTTATTTTTTTAGTTTTTTACCTTTTTTAGTTTTTTTAGTTTTTTAGCTTTTTTACTTTTTTTATTAGTTTTTAGTTTTTTTTGTAGTTTTTGCCTTTTTTTAGTTTTTTCAGGTTTTTTTTTAGTTTTTTATTGGTTTTTACCTTTATAGTTTTTTTAGTTTTTAGCTTTTTTATTTTTTTATTAGTTTTTAGTTTTTTTTTGTAGTTTTTGCCTTTTTTTAGTTTTTTCAGTTTTGACGTCACCTGATCCAGTTTTTTCAGGTGACGTCACCTGACACATACATCCATCCATCCACAGACAACTTATTTTTATATATATAGATATATACTAGCTGTTGGGGTGGCGCTTCGCGCCACCCCAACACCTAGTTGGTGGGGGCGCTTGGCCCCCCCCAAGCCCCCCCGCGCGCGCAAGTCGTTACGCGCCATATTAGTTACGCGCCATTGTAGTTGTGTCCCTGTGTCCCACCTGTGAATATAGATAGATATATATATTTTTAACTACGTAAAACTTGCGAATGTACAACATTCTTGGCTGTCCCATTGTCTGCGCATATAAACAGATTGTCAGGTTTACCGACTCTTGAACATGCAACATATAATTGTCCATGGGAAAAACAATCTGTATTCAGATCTATACCTCATTAGTCTAATGATTGCCCTTGAGCTTTGTTGATGGTGATTGCTAATCAAACATTCCCTGTTTCCCTGTCGTCATTAATATATCCCCCTGTGCCCCCCGGCGTCCCGTTGTTGTTGTTTCCCTGTGTCCTGGTCGTCATTTGTTTCCCGGTGTCCCAGTCTGTAATTTCTCTTTGAGTGTCGCGGTCGTCATTTATATTCCCTTTGTCCGGTCAGTAATTTCTCTTTGAGTGTCCTAGTCGTCATTTATATTCCCTGTGTCCCGGTAGTCATTTGTGTCCCGGTGCTTTGTTGATGGTGATTGCTAATCGAACATTCCTTGTGTCCCGGTCGCTTTCTCTTTGAGTGTCCCAGTCGTCATTTATATTCCCTATGTCGCGGTGTCCCGGTCGTCATTTGTGTCCCGATGTCCCGGTGTGTAATTTCGTCAATCAACAAACAACACGTCAGTCGACACACAAACATGACGTTACTCGACACACAGACACACAGACAACTTATTTTTTATATATAGATGTCCCGGTGTCCCGGTCGTCATTTGTGTCCCGATGTCCCGGTGTGTAATTTTGTCGATCAACAAACATGACGTCAGTCAACACACAAACATGACGTCACTCGACACACACACACGCACAGACAACTTATTTATATATATATAGAAGATATACATATATAATTTTTAACTACGTAAAACATGCAAATATACAACATTCTTTGCTGTCCCATTTTCTGTCCATATAAATAGATTGTCAGGTTTACCAACTCTTGAACATGCAACATAATAATTGTCCATGGGAAAACAATCTGTATTCAGATCTATACCGCATTTTTCTAACGATAGCTCTTGAACTTTGTTGATGGTGATTGCTAATCGAACATTCCCTGTGTCCCCGTCGTCATTTATATATCCCCCTGTGCCCCCGGCGTCGCCGTTGTAGTTGTGTCCCTGTGTCCTGGTCGTCATTTATATCCCTGTGTCCCGGTCGTCATTTGTGTCCCGGTATCCCAGTCTGTAATCTCTCGTTGAGTATCCCGGTCATCATTTATATTCCCTCTGTCCCGGTGTCCCGGTCGTCATTTGTTTCCCGGTGTCCCGGTCTGTAATTTCTCTTTGAGTGTCCCGGTCGTCATTTATTTTCCTGTGTCCCGGTCGTCATTTATGTCCCGGTCTGTAGTGTCATCTTATAATGACGTCATATACAAAGCCTTATATACTTATAATGACGTCAAATGCAACCAACATACAAACAAACATGCATATATACAACTTATTTTTATATATATAGATACAGTTTCTTCTTTAGTTTTTTTTCTTTTTTAGTTTTTTCTTTTTTTAGTTTCTTCTTTTTATTGATTTGTTTTCTTCAATTTGTCAATGTTCATTCTAACATTGACACTTGGAAAATCTTTACGTGCCAAGCATGCTAAAGCTCCGACAATTTATATTAAGCCTTAAAATTTGGGGTATCTGTTTTAAGGTTTTCGTATTACTTTAATCTATTGTCAAAATATATGAAATATTTGTGCAATTCCCAGTTTTTTTAGTTTTTTCTTTTTTTAGTTTTTTAGCTTTTCTTAGTTTTTTTTCTTTTTAGTTTTTTATATTTTTTATTTTTTTACGTTTTTTTCTTTTTAGGTTTTTTCTTTTTTTAATTTTTTTAATTTTATTAATTTGTTATTTTTTTTAGTTTTTTCTTCTTAGTTTTTTTTTAGTTTTTTACCATTTTTCTTTTTTTGAATTACTTTAATCTATTGTCAAATTATTTTGAAATATTTATGCAATTTCCAGTTTTTAAATTCTAGTTTGTTTTCTTTTATATATAGATAAGATATAATCTGGCGTAACGGACAGACAACTTATTTATATATATATGCGCTTCGCGCCACCCCAACACCTAGTTGGTGGGGCGCTTCGCGCCCCCCAAGCTCCCCCGCGCGCGTAAGTCGTTACGCGCCATATTAGTTATGCGCCATTGTAGTTGTGTCCCTGTGTCCCACCTGTGAATATAGATAGATTTATATATGTGTTTCAAACTACGTAAAAATTGCGAATAAACAACATTCTTGGCTTTCCCATTGTCTGTGCATATACAAAGCCGTATGTACTAATAATGACGTCATATGCAAACGCTCTTTTTACAAACAAACAAACATGCATCCACACAACTCGTTTTTATATAGATAGATAGATAGATAGATACAATACAAATTAACTGCGTAAAACTTGCGAATATACAACATTCTTCGCTGTCCAATTGTCGCTGCATATAAATAGATTGTCAGGGTTACCGACCCTCGAACATGCAACGTACAATTGTCCATGGGAAAAACAATCAGTATTAAGATCTATACCACATTTTTCTAATGATTGACCTTGAGCTTTGTTAATGGTGATTGCAAATGCTAATCGAATTGGGAATTGCAATCTTTTAAATTGAAAAGGCAGATCCGTTGGAATCATGGGAATGCGAGGAGTCTACTGGGAGCTTTCCGTTTCCAATTGTCAGCAATTGATCTGAAAATGTTTGACCAGAGTCATCGTTTTGCAATCGGACACGCATATTTGTAGTTAATTTTAATATTTTTACGTGTGCCCATAAATTAGAATTTTTCAGGCAAGCATTCATTCGTCTTCAATGGCTCTGGTGGTGCAGCCAATAGAGGAAGTTTAACTTTTCCTGAGGCGTAACACATTCCCATTGTTTCACCATTGAATTTCAAGGCCTTGCAATAGGGACAAATTTTAGACATTGTCCCGATTTGAACACATCTACTCAAGCTATAATCATCGACTGGGTTGTACCTGAATGCCAGGCGATAACTTTCAGGTTGCTCTGATTCCTCGGCACGCTTTCTTTTCTTACTTTCTCTATCAGCAGCAAGCCTGATTTCTTGCTGTTCTTGTGATTCCTCGGCACGCTTTCTTTTCTTACTTTCTCTATCAGCAGCAAGCCTGATTTCTTGCTGTTCTTGTAATTCCTCGGCACGCCTTCTTTTTTCACTTTCTCTTTTAGCAGCAAGTCTGCTTCCGCGTTGCTCTAGTAGTTCCTCGGCACGCTTTCTGTTCTTTTTTTCTCTATCAGCCTCAAGCCTGTTTCCTTGCTGTTCTTTTGATTCCTCGGCACGCTTTCTTTTCTGACTTTCTCTATCAGCAGCAAGTTTTTTGGCATAGACTCTTTGAGCATCTTCATCGGCTTTTGCCATGGTAAGTTCATCAGTCATTGTAAACTTAAACATTAATAGATTTCTACGTGAACATATGTCTTAAATATCTTGAATGACGTCACCGTCAAAGCAAAAATGACGACAACTAATTTCATGACGTCAGTCAACACAGAAACATGACGTCACCTGATCCACAGACAGACAGACAACTTATTTTTATATAGATAGATATATATATGTATACTAGCTGTTGGGGTGGCGCTTCGCGCCACCCCAACACCTAGTTGGTGGGGCGCTTCGCGCCCCCCCAAGCCCCCCCGCGCGCGTAAGTCGTTACGCGCCATATTAGTTACGCGCCATTGTAGTTGTGTCCCTGTGTCCCACCTGTGAATAGAGATAGATATAAATATATATTTTTAACTACGTAAAACATGCGAATATACAACATTCTTCGCTGTCCCATTGTCTGTGCATATAAATAGCATTTATATTCCCTGTGTCCCGGTCGTCATTTGTGTCCTGGTGTCCCAGTTTGTAATTTCTCTTTGAGTGTCCCGGTCGTCATTTATATTCCCTGTGTCCCAGTGTCCCGGTCGTCATTTTTGTCCCGGTGTCCCGGTCTGTAATTTCTATTCAAACAATCCCTGTGTCTCAGTCGTCAATTATATATCCCGCCTGTGCCCCCGGCGTCCCCGTTGTAGTTGTGTCCCTGTGTCCCGGTCGTCATTTATATTCCCGGTCGTGATTTGTGTCCGGGTGTCCCAGTCTGTAATTTTTCTTTGAGGTTCCCGGTCGTCATTTATATTCCCTCTGTGTCGGTCGTCATTTGTGTCCCGGTCTGTAATTTATCTTTGAGTGTTTTTTTTTTTTTAGTTTTTTTTAGTTTTTACATTTTTTCAGTTTTTTTTCTTCTTTATTTTTCAGCGTCACTATGAAGTACATATCGCCGAACCTTTGTTTTTTTAACTTAAATCTGGTTGGCATTGATGACCTTATCCAAGTCAAAATCCCAAACCCAACCATCATCGCTATCATTTTCAGTTTTGATATGTTTTGACTCTCGCTTTCCAGGTGGATTTTCATCTAACTGCGCGGTTTTGCGTTCTTTAGCCGCAAGCCTGTTTCTTGCTATTCTTGTGATTCCTCGGCACGCTTTCTTTTCTTACTTTCTCTATCAGCTGCAAGCCTGTTTTCTTGCTGTTCTTGTGATTCCTCGGCACGCTTTCTTTTCTTACTTTCTCTATCAGCAGCAAGTTTTTTGGCATAGACTCTTTGAGCAGCTTCCTCGGCTGTTGCCATTGTAGGTTCTTCAGTCATTTTACAATTAAACATTTTTCCGTGAACGAATGTCTTAAATATCTTTAATGACGTCACCGCCATAGCAAAAACCGTCATAGCAAAAATGACGACAACTAACTTCATGACGTCAGTCGACACAGAAACATGACGTCACCTGACACACAGACAGACAGACAACTTATTTTTATATATATAGAAGATATCTACATATATAAAAATAAGCTGTTTGTTTGTCTGTCGACTGACGTTATGTTTGTGTGTCGACTGACGTCATGTTTGTCGACTGACGTCATTATAAGGATTGAGCTGTATGTCGTCATGAAGTTGTTTGTCGTCTGACGTCATGTTTGTCGACTAACGAAACTACAGACCGGGACACCGGGACACAAATGACGTGTTATGTCTGTTATAACGTAATAGAGGCAACAATCTTGACAGGGCCTTTTGAGGGTGAGGCTTTTCTTATTCCACGCATTCTCATGATTCCAATTGATCTGCCTTTTCAACCTAAAAGATTGCAATTCCCAATTTGATTTGCATATTTAGTTTTCAGTCCAGAACCACTAAAGCTATAATGTAAATATCAAAAATATTTATGTTGTCTGAGCAATAATTTTTAGTTTTTATTTCAAAATAGAAAATTACCTGACAATTTTAGAATTATATCTATCTATATATATAAAAATAAGTTGTCTGTCTGTGTGTCTGTCTGTGGATCAGGTGACGTCATGTTTCTGTGTTGACTGACCTCATGAAATTAGTTGTCGTCATTTTTGCTTTTACGGTGACGTCATTCAAGATATTTAAGACATATGTTCACGTAGAAATCTATTAATGTTTAAGTTAACAATGACTGATGAACTTACCATGGCAAAAGCGATGAAGATGCTCAAAGAGTCTATGCCAAAAAACTTGCTGCTGATAGAGAAAGTCAAAAAAGAAAGCGTGCCGAGGAATCAAAAGAACAGCAAGGAACAGGCTTGAGGCTGATAGAGAAAGAAAGAACAGAAAGCGTGCCGAGGAATCAAAAGAACAGCAAGGAAACAGGCTTGAGGCTGATAGAGAAAGAAAGAACAGAAAGCGTGCCGAGGAATCAAAAGAACAGCAAGGAAACAGGCTTGAGGCTGAAAGAGAAAAAAAGAACAGAAAACGTGGAAGCAGACTTGCTGCTAAAAGAGAAAGTGAAAAAAGAAGGCGTGCCGAGGAATTACAAGAACAGAAAGAAATCAGGCTTGCTGCTGATAGAGAAAGTAAGAAAAGAAAGCGTGCCGAGAATCACAAGAACAGCAAGAAATCAGGCTTGCTGCTGATAGAGAAAGTAAGAAAAGAAAGCGTGCCGAGGAATCAGAGCAACCTGAAAGTTATCGCCTGGCATTCAGGTACAACCCAGTCGATGATTATAGCTTGAGTAGATGTGTTCAAATCGGGACAATGTCTAAAATTTGTCCCTATTGCAAGGCCTTGAAATTCAATGGTGAAACAATGGGAATGTGTTGCGCCTCAGGAAAAGTTAAACTTCCTCTATTGGCTGCACCACCAGAGCCATTGAAGACGAATGAATGCTTGCCTGAAAAATTCTAATTTATGGGCACACGTAAAAATATTAAAATTAACTACAAATATGCGTGTCCGATTGCAAAACGATGACTCTGGTCAAACATTTTCAGATCAATTGCTGACAATTGGAAACGGAAAGCTCCCAGTAGACTCAATTTCAGGACGTATACAACTACCTGCTGATTTCTGTAATTTAGTGACGTCCAAAAATGAATTGATTGAAAAAGTATTTCCGAATATTCTATCTATCTATATATATAAAAATAAGTTGTCTGTCTGTGGATCAGGTGACGTCATGTTTCTGTGTTGACTGACGTCATGAAATTAGTTGTCGTCATTTTTGCTTTGACGGTGACGTCATTCAAGATATTTAAGACATATGTTCACGTAGAAATCTATTAATGTTTAAGTTTACAATGACTGATGAACTTACCATGGCAAAAGCCGATGAAGATGCTCAAGGAGTCTATGCCAAAAAACTTGCTGCTGATAGAGAAAGTCAGAAAAGAAAGCTTGCCGAGGAATCAAAAGAACAGCAAGGAAACAGGCTTGAGGCTGATAGAGAAAGAAAGAACAGAAAGCGTGCCGAGGAATCAAAAGAACAGCAAGGAAACAGGCTTGAGGCTGATAGAGAAAGAAAGAACAGAAAGCGTGCCGAGGAATCAAAAGAACAGCAAGGAAACAGGCTTGAGCGGAAGCAGACTTGCTGCTAAAAGAGAAAGTGAAAAAAGAAGGCGTGCCGAGGAATTACAAGAACAGCAAGAAATCAGGCTTGCTGCTGATAGAGAAAGTAAGAAAAGAAAGCGTGCCGAGGAATCACAAGAACAGCAAGAAATCAGGCTTGCTGCTGATAGAGAAAGTAAGAAAAGAAAGCGTGCCGAGGAATCAGAGCAACCTGAAAGTTATCGCCTGGCATTCAGGTACAACCCAGTCGATGATTATAGCTTGAGTAGATGTGTTCAAATCGGGACAATGTCTAAAATTTGTCCCTATTGCAAGGCCTTGAAATTCAATGGTGAAACAATGGGAATGTGTTGCGCCTCAGGAAAAGTTAAACTTCCTCTATTGGCTGCACCACCAGAGCCATTGAAGACGAATGAATGCTTGCCTGAAAAATTCTAATTTATGGGCACACGTAAAAATATTAAAATTAACTACAAATATGCGTGTCCGATTGCAAAACGATGACTCTGGTCAAACATTTTCAGATCAATTGCTGACAATTGGAAACGGAAAGCTCCCAGTAGACTCAATTTCAGGACGTATACAACTACCTGCTGATTTCTGTAATTTAGTGACGTCCAAAAATGAATTGATTGAAAAAGTATTTCCGATATTCTAAAAATTATAAAAATAATAAATGGCTAAGTGAAAGAGCGATTCTCGCACCCAAAAATATAGACGTCCACGAAATCAACAATATTGTTTTGACCAAGATTCGAGACCAGGCAGTCCTTTACAAGTCAGTCGACACAGTTTTGGAACCAAATGAAGCGGTTAATTATCCATCTGAATTTTTAAATTCCATAGATCTTTCAGGGTTTCCACCACACGTGCTACAACTAAAAATAGGCGTACCAATAATACTTTTAAGAAATATAAACCTACCAAAGCTTTGCAATGGCACTCGACTTGCCGTAAAAAAAACAATGGAAAACCTAATAGAGGCCACAATCTTGACAGGGCCTTTTGAGGGTGAGGCTGTTCTTATTCCTCGCATTCCCATGATTCCAACGGATCTGCCTTTTCAATTTAAAAGATTGCAATTCCCAATTCGATTAGCATTTGCAATCACCATTAACAAAGCTCAAGGTCAATCATTAGAAAAATGTGGTATAGATCTTAATACTGATTGTTTTTCCCATGGACAATTGTACGTTGCATGTTCGAGGTTCGGTAAACCTGACAATCTATTTATATGCAGCGACAATTGGACAGCGAAGAATGTTGTATATTCGCAAGTTTTACGCAGTTAATTTGTATTGTATCTATCTATCTATCTATCTATATAAAAACGAGTTGTGTGTATGCATGTTTGTTTGTTTGTAAAAAGAGCGTTTGCATATGATGTCATTATTAGTACATACGGCTTTGTATATGCAGAGACAATGGGAAGGCCAAGAATGTTGTATATTCGCAATTTTTTACGTAGTTTAACTCCTGCAGACGAAATTAATGCTTGCCTAAAAAATTCTAATTTATGGGCACACGTAAAAATATTAAAATTAACTACAAATATGCGTGTCCGATTGCAAAACGATGACTCTGGTCAAACAGTAGACTCAATTTCAGGACGTATACAACTACCTGCTGATTTCTGTAATTTAGTGACGTCCAAAAATGAATTGATTGAAAAAGTATTTCCGAATATTCTAAAAAATTATAAAAATAATAAATGGCTAAGTGAAAGAGCGATTCTCGCACCCAAAAATATAGACGTCCACAAAATCAACAATATTGTTTTGACCAAGATTCGAGACCAGGCAGTCCTTTACAAGTCAGTCGACACAGTTTTGGAACCAAATGAAGCGGTTAATTATCCATCTGAATTTTTAAATTCCATAGATCCTTCAGGGTTTCCACCACACGTGCTACAACTAAAAATAGGCGTACCAATAATACTTTTAAGAAATATCAACCCACCAAAGCTTTGCAATGGCACGCGACTTGCCGTAAAAAAAACAATGGAAAACCTAATAGAGGCCACAATCTTGACAGGGCCTTATGAGGGTGAGGCTGTTCTTATTCCTCGCATTCCCATGATTCCAACGGATCTGCTTTTTCAATTTAAAAGATTGCAATTCCCAATTCGATTAGTATTTGCAATCACCATTAACAAAGCTCAAGGTCAATCATTAGAAAAATGTGGTATAGATCTTAATACTGATTGTTTTTCCCATGGACAATTGTACGTTGCATGTTCGAGGGTCGGTAAACCTGACATTATGCAGATTATGTATTTATATGCAGCGACAATTGGACAGCGAAAAATGTTGTATATTCGCAAGTTTTACGCAGTTAATTTGTATTGTATCTATCTATCTATCTATCTATATAAAAACGAGTTGTGTGGATGCATGTTTGTTTGTTTGTAAAAAGAGCGTTTGCATATGACGTCATTATTAGTACATACGGCTTTGTATATGCACAGACAATGGGAAAGCCAAGAATGTTGTTTATTCGCAATTTTTACGTAGTTTGAAACACATATATAAATCTATCTATATTCACAGGTGGGACACAGGGACACAACTACAATGGCGCATAACTAATATGGGGCGTAACGACTTACGCGCGCGGGGGGGCTTGGGGGGGCGCGAAGCGCCCCACCAACTAGGTGTTGGGGTGGCGCGAAGCGCCACCCCAACAGCTAGTCTATATATATAAAAATAAGTTGTCTGTCTGTGGATCAGGTGACGTCATGTTTCTGTGTCCACTGGCGTCATGAAGTTAGTTGTCGTCATTTTTGCTATGACGGTGACGTCATTAAAGATATTTAAGACATATATGTTCACGTAGAAATCTATTAATGTTTAAGTTTAAAATGACTGATGAACTTACAATGGCAAAAGCCGATGAAGATGCTCAAAGAGTCTATGCAAAAAAACTTGCTGCTGATAGAGAAAGTCAGAAAAGAAAGCGTGCCGAGGAATCAAAAGAACAGCAAGGAAACAGACTTGAGGCTAAAGAACGCAAAACCGCGCAGTTAGATGAAGATCCACCTGGCCAGCGAGAGTCAAAACATATCAAAACTGAAAATGATAGCGATGATGATTGGGTTTGGGATCTTGACTTGGATAAGGTCATCAATGCCTACCAGATTTTAGTTAAAAAAACAAAGGTTCGGCGATATGTATTTCATAGTGAAGCTGAAAAATAAAGAAGAAAAAGAAAACTGAAAAAAGAAAAAATGTAAAAAACTAAAAAATACTAAAAAGAAAAAACACTCAAAGAGAAATTACAGACCGGGACACAAATTCAGTATCAATTCAGAGTTCAAAGTGTCAACATCTAAATTGGATATTGCATGGACATTATTAATCCAGTAAGTTTTTTGTGAAGAAAATCAAAATTTCGCAATAGGGATTATAGTGACGCATAAGTATGAATCAGTCGTGCTCTTTGACCAGTTTGACTGGTTTTTCCCAGTAAAGGATAATGGATAACAGAGAGTATGTGCATTGCCCGGTAATGAACTTTTTGCAAAACAACTGGGAAGAAGGTATTGAAGAAGCTACTATTATTCAACACGCAATAGACTTTTTTGAATGCGGTGTTATTGCTGATGCGAAAAGCGAATTTTGGGCGAAGGTTGCGCCAAATGGTAATTACCCCCGGCGCATCGGTGCGAAAGCTTCTGCGAACAATGTGAAAGATATTCTTGATTTTATTAAGAAACTGGACTCTGAGGAGGTATCAACTCCGATTTATGTGATCAAGTCTCCAACCGAGGTCCCGGTTTTGCCCGCAGTTGCGTATTCTAGGCTGTCAACAAAGGTGAATCGCGTGGAACAACTACTCAAGGTTGTTGCCACCAAGCTGGATGCTTATGAACTGAATTACCCGCAACTGCCGAAACCTGCAATTCCCGACTCGCATGCTACTATTGTTGTGTCGAACCTTCCATCTACCCTTTCGGACCCAATAAAACGAAAAGACCTGATAGATCAGATTGATGGACACGAATCAATCACTAGCATTCGCCCTGTTCGTGACAAACTGTTTATCAATATAGATAAGTCAGTTGCTGAAGATTTCCGCTTATCGGTGACTAGTGCGTTTACTGGCTCTTCTGCGAAAGTTCTAACCAAGAAGTTTTACGGACTCCTGAAGGGAATCCCGCCTGATTTTGAACTGTCCCACCTGATATCGTGCCCTGGTGTTTCTGGTGCCTCTAGGCTAGGGAAATCGCTTGCAGTAAAACTTGAATTCTCTGATGCAACATCAAGAGTCGAAGCATTTAGATATGGTCTCGAAGTTGGATACGAAATCCTAAGTGTTTATGAGTTCAAAGCGATTCCCCGGTGCTGTAACAATTGCCGATCCCCTGACCATCTCCAGTCGTCTTGTCCCAGTGTTACACCAAAATGTGCGCGATGTGCCGGTCCTCATGTTTCAGATAGAGACTCGCCTTGCAATTTGTCACCTAAGTGCGCAAACTGTGGAGGTGATCATGTTTCGTTTAGCCTCACTTGCCCTAAATTGAAAGCAATTGTCAGTCGCAAGTTACCGAAAACAAACTAATGTCTGAATTAGTATCACTCGTGTCCTTCAATATTAATGGGACGAAAAACAAGGACCTGACCATTGATGAACTGTACAGTAAGTTTGACATTGTATGCTTTCAGGAACATCTTTTGACCGCAACGAGTGTTAATTTCCTGCGCCGTAGTTCCGCCCACTTTGTTTTCACAACAAATGCTAAATCTACTTTTGGAAGGCCTTCAGGGGGTTTAGCATGTATTATAAAACAAAAGCTCAGCTTTCTGTCCCCGTCATGCTATTTCTTTGATGAACATTTATTGGCGATAAGACTTGGTAAAACCGTATTGATAAACACTTACCTGCCTCACGATGGGAAGAATATGACATCCCTTAATAAATTCTCCAAAGCATGCTCTAGTTTGAAAACTCTCCTTCAAAGTATAAGCAAAAATGGGTACGAATTTATTATTATTGGAGATATGAACACTGATGTAAAACGTGATTCCGCTCGTACTGTGAACCTACTTGATTGTCTCCCTGATTACAGAATAATTGCGAAGGATCTACCCTTCTCGTATGTGCATAATTCCGGCAGCTTATCGGATATTGATCACGTGATTTGTTCCCCGTTCATTACATCTTCAACAGTGCATGTCCACGAAGATGAGCAAGATATTGATCACCTTCCTTTATCGCTATGCTTTTCGATTAGAAAAGATAGTACTGACCAGGCTTGTGCTCCTGCCTCTAAATGGTTTGTGCGGAGTAATTGGAAAAATGTTAATATGCCATTATATATTTCAACCCTGGCCATTCTCCTTGGTTCTTTACGTGTACCTTTTCATCTACTCCAGCTGAGTGTTAGTCCTACTAAAAGTAATTACGATCTGAATCATTATTACAACCAAATCGTGTGGTGTTTAAAACGCGCTGAGGAGGTTGCTGTCCCTCAGGAGCGAGTGAGGAAAAGTACAACGAAACCAATCTGGTCGTGTGACCCTGAGCTGAAAAGTGTGAAACATAAAGCCAAATTGTGGCTGCGTATATGGGTTGCTAACGGTCGACCATTAGCTGGGAATGTGTTTGAAATAAAACAAAAAACTAAGCGTGAGTTTAAGAAATGTCTGCGATCGAGCCGTTACAAAGGGTTAGAATATCCTACCAATAAGAAAGAATGGGACAAAGTGATTAATTCAGCTAATTTAAATAACTCGGCAAATCCTAATTGCCCCATTACGCCTTCTGCATGGTCTGACCACTATTCAGTTATATTTTCCAAAGTGAATTATGCAGTGCACGCGCTTTATTCGAAACTGCTTGATTCGGTTCTCCCGCCTTCCCTGACTCAGGCACAAGTTATTCCCGTTTCAGTTGACGCTGTAATTGCATCTGTTAAGAAATTGAAATCAAGTTCTCTTGATATTGACGGTATCAGTGCTTGTCATCTAAAAATAAATTGCCCGTCTTTGTTTTTCCATTTACAGTTGTTTTTCCAAATGTGCCTTTGTTGTTCCCTCGTTCCTGACAGCTTTTTGTGTGGAACTGTCACTTCTGTACTTAAACGAGGTAAGACTCCTTTGGATTGTTCTTCTTACAGGCCTATCACGGTTGCTTGTAATTTTAGTAAAATCCTTGAACACATCCTACTTCCTTTCATAAGTATGAATGCTAATTTCGGGGAGAATCAGTTTGGTTTTCGGTCTGGCATCGGGTGCCAGCACGCTCACCGTGCTCTTGCTTTCCTTCTTAAAGATGCTTCGGCTAAAGGGTATGGTCTTCATATTTGTGCTCTTGATCTTTCTAAGGCTTTCGATAGTGTTGTACATAGTCAGGCTCTTTACTCTCTTTATAGTCACGGTATTAACCTTTCAGTTATTTTTCTTCTAAAGTTCTGGTATAGTAATTCTTATCTTCGAATTAAAACTAATGGTGCCCTTTCATCTTCTAATGTTCTTGTTCGTCGGGGCGTACGGCAGGGTGGAGTGTTATCTCCTAGTATTTTCAAATTTTGTATCTCTGGTATTCTTGAGAATATTTCTTCTATGTGTTTTGTTGGTTTGAGTGATATTTCTTACCTTGCTTATGCTGATGACATTCTTCTAATTAGCCGGTCTAAACTCAGTCTATCGCAGATGGTTCATAAAGTTTCTTCTTCTTTTACTAAAATCGGTCTTTCGCTTAATGTTGATAAATGTGAGTATCTTTCTTTCAATGTTCCCTGTTCTCCTAGGCCTCTAATTTTTCAAAATTTTTCTATCCCTCATGTAGATTCGATCCGGAGGTTGGGTATTACACTTACAAAAAATCTTAAAACTCTTCGGGAGCGTGCTGTCTGGGATGCTAGAGTGAAAATCCAGATTGGTTACTCTAAAATTGTAGCCAATCGAGGGAAATACAATCGTATTGCCCTTGGTAAGCTTTATTCTACTTTTTCCGATCATTCTGTTCTTTACCTTTCTGGGCTTTACCCTATATTTAAGAAAAAAGATATTAGCGATATTCGATCCTCTTATTTCCGTTTCTGTAAATTTCTTCTCTATCTTCCTCTGTGGTATAAGAATCGAAAGATAATCAAAAAGTTCCATCTTCCGAACATTACTGAGAAGCTGACTGATCTACACAAAAAGCTCTCAGAAACGGCGTATCGGCGTTTGTCGCCTCACCACGGTCTGATCCGTTTGTATGATTAATGTCTATTGTTGACTCTCGTTTTTTTGTTATTTGTTTTTTTATTTGTTATTTGTTTTCCGTTTTTCTTCAAGTTTTTACTCCACTATTTATCTTTTTGATGTATGTGGGTTAGAAATAAATATTATTATATTATAAATGACGACCGGGACAGAGGGAATATAAATAACGACCGGGACACTCAAGGAGAAATTACAGACTGGGATACCGGGACACAAATGACGACCGGGACACAGGCAATATAAATGACGACCAGGACAACAATGGCAACACCCGAGGAAGCTGCTCAAAACGAATGTATTCACGCCGAAGTAGCTGAGTTGGTAAAGCGTTATGTTTCAGGTTTTAGGTCCGAGAGGCTCCAGGTTTGAACCTTGGCTTTAGCATTAATACAAAAGAAGAAAAAACTAAAAAAGGTAAAAACTACAAAAAAACTAAAAAGAAAATATATATATACAAGCAGGAACTTACAGATTTGTTTGAGGAAAATATCTGTGCAGAAATCCTATCTCAATTTCAAGTTTTGTTTGTAGAATATATATCTGTAGAAACCTCATCTCCTAGGAACAAAAAACGAAAAATGACGAATGAGGATGAACAAGTGAAAACTGTTGGGGTGGCGAGGGTTTGCATATGACGTCTGAAAAATAAAGAAGAAAAAGAAAACTGAAAAAAGAAAAAAGTAAAAACCTAAAAAGAAAAAAAAACTAAAAAAGAAAAAACAATTAAAAAAAGAAATAACCTAAAAAGAAAAAATCGATTAGCAATCACCATCAACAAAGCTAAAGGGCAATCATTAGAATAATTGAGGTCTGAATACGGATTGTTTTTCCCATGGACGCTTATATGTTGCATCTTTGAGAGTCGTTAAACCTGACAATCTATTTATATGCACAGACAATGGGACAGCAAAGAATGTTGTATATTCGCATGTTTTACGTAGTAGAAAACATATATATATATATCTATCTATATTCACAGGTGGGACACAGGGACACAACTAAAATGGCGCGTAACGACTTACGCGGGCGGGGGCTTGGGGGGGGGGTT
>NW_027066585.1:0-17941 GCF_032884065.1 Artemia franciscana
GTAAGGGCCCAAATAAAGTCGGCTTTCTTGGGATCCTACAACCTTTTTCTGATGGGGTCAAATTATTTTGTAAGGAAGTCTCACTTCCTCTTGTCTCCAATTTCATACCGTACCTCGTTGCTCCTGTGTTCAGTTTATTCCTTTCCTTTTTCTTATGGACTCTAGTCCCATTCATCTCTTACGGTGCAAAATTCAATTTATCATTCCTATTAGTTATCTGTGCAATGAGAGTGAGAGTATACAGAATTATGGTTGCAGGCTGGTCCTCTAACTCTAAGTATTCTTTGCTAGGAAGAATTCGCGCAGGGGCACAGACCATCTCCTATGAGGTATCTTTGATTATTATTATCCTTTCTCCTTTAATGTTATTTAAAAAGCTCGATCTAGAAGGGTACCTAGTGAAATCCTCTTACGTAGGGTGACCTCTATACCTATGTCTTCCTCTAGGATTGTGCTGATTTACCACAATCCTGGCAGAGACTAATCGAACACCCTTCGATCTAGCTGAGGGTGAATCCGAGTTAGTGTCGGGATTCAATACAGAATACATAGGAGTCGGTTTCGCTCTAATTATATTATCAGAATACGCTAGCATTCTTTTCATATCTCTACTATTTAGTGTAGTATTCGGGTCTATAAGCTTCCTCATATTTTGTTTAGTGGTGTACTCCTATCTATGGAGACGCGGCTCTTATCCCCGCTATCGTTATGATAACCTAATACATTTATGCTGGAAAAGTCTTTTACCTACATCTTTAATATTCCTGTGTTTCTACTGAAGCCTTTCTCAAGGGGGTTAAAAATAAAGACCCCTGGTTGTATAATCAACCTTATTCTGCTTTCAAAACAGATGCTTTAATCGGCCAAGGGGTCTAATTAGACAATTTTGTCATTCAAATTAATAACAATTGGAGTAAACACAAAATATGAGAAGTAAGCACATGTAAGAATCTGTCCCAGAAAAATATAGGGGTCTTCTACAGGTCGTGCTCCAATTCATGTTAGAAGTAAAAAGACTGACACTCAGGATCAAAACAAAGGCTGGGCTACAGAATAAAACTCAAGACCTCGAAACTTAGGCTTAAATGTAAAGGGAAGGGACACAAGAATAAGAATAGAAGAGACAAGGGCGATTACCCCTCCTAGCTTATTAGGAATAGACCGCAAAATAGCGTATGCAAACAGAAAATATCATTCCGGTTGGATATGGGCTGGGGTAACCAATGGGTTAGCAGGAATGAAATTATCTGGGTCCCCTAGAAGATAAGGTCTAGTTAAGGAGAGAGTCACAAGAAAAAAGATAAGGACTATAAACCCCACGGTATCCTTAATGGTAAAATAAGGGTGGAACGGTAACTTGTCTAAGTTAGCGTTAATTCCAAGGGGGTTATTTGAACCTCTTTGGTGAAGGAATAAAAGATGAATTATTGTCAGACCGCCACCAGAAAGGGGATCAAGAAATGAAAAGTGAAAAATCGCGTCAGAGTGGGATTATCAACAGCAAACCCCCCTCATAACCATTGTACTACATCGTTACCAATATAAGGTACGGCAGATACTAAGTTTGTAATTACAGTCGCTCCCCAGAAGGACATTTGACCCCACGGGAGAACATACCCTAAAAAAGCAGCGGCCATCACAAGAAACAAAAGAGCAATTCCAGTCATTCATGTCTCGAAATAATGAAAAGAACCATAATACATCCCTCGGCCAATATGAAAATAAATACAAATAAAGAAAAAAGAGGCACCATTGGCGTGGACAGTCCGGAGCAGTCAACCGTAGTTGACATCTCGGCAAATATGGGCCACTCTAGAGAAAGCTAAGTCTACTCTTGCCGTGTAATGCATCGCTAAAAAAAGTCCAGTAACAATTTGAATAAGAAGACATAGGCCCAGGAGAGACCCAAAGTTTCATCAAATAGAAATGTTGGCCGGCACAGGTAGATCCACCAAGGCAGAATTAATGATTTTAAGGGTAGGTTGCGTCTTACGTAAAGATAACATTTTATTTCCTAATATTACGGAATCACTAGATCATTGACCGTAAAGGTTTTTTATTACTGTTTAAAAAATCAATGACCAGCAGGAGTGCTAAAAATAAATACACCACTATAAACGAGTAGGCCAATATGGTAAGTCTATTAACATTAAAATTGATGATCACGAAATCGGTGGGATAAAGGTAGCCCGAGGAAGGGCTCATAAACATGAAATTCTTATTTAAAACTAAGAAAGACAGGACAATTGTAGGTACCACTCATATAAATGACGTTAAATCTACAGCAAATTTCTCGTTAGCTCTTAGCGAAGACACATAAATAAACATTACGAGAATCCCTCCTAGAAAGATCAAAAAGAGAATTAGTGAAATCCATAGAGAAACATTTTTAAGCATAACACAAATCAATAAAGTTTGAACGAACAACGAGAGTGTAAAAGCAAGAGGATGATTTATTAGAAGTATAAATATGGAAATAACAACGATAGATCCTAGGATGTCAAAAGGTAGTTTAATAAAAATATTAACTTTGGAAGTTAAAGATGTTAATAACTCTTTTGAAGACCGAGAGATTCCTCTAAATTCGGTTTACAAGACCGATATTATTTTTTAATTACTCAGTCAATCATAATAATTTACCTATCACTTTCTTTAGGATTACTAATTTTCTCTTCAAGAAACAAACATCTCCTAGTAACTCTATTGAGATTAGAATTTCTCATTCTTTTATTGTTCAGATTATTGGTATATTCAAACTATATGAGAATGATTAACGCATTCATCTTTCTTAGAGTCACAGTTTGTGAAGGAGCTCTAGGATTATCAGTATTGGTATCTTTAGTACGTTCGTCAGGATCAGATCAAGTACGATTCCTAAATGAATAAGTGGTTCTTTACCTCAAGTCTAATATACTTAATATTAATGTACAAGTTAATATCAGAATTCCATCTAGAGTGGGGAATTACTCTTCTAACATTGACTTCAGGTATTTTCTTTTTAATAGTTATCAGATTAAAGCCAAGTTGACCATTAAGCTATAGAACTATTCTTGTAAGCTTGTTTGTCCTCCTGTGACTCACGTTTACTACGCAGTCATTCATCTTATTCTACGTCTTCTTTGAGTGCTCTCTAATTCCCACAATTATTTTAATCCTCGGGTGAGGTTACCAGCCAGAGCGTCTACCTGCTTCCTATTATTTCTTATTCTATACTCTTCTATCCTCTTTACCTCTACTCTTTATCATCATTGCTCACACGAGTATTTATTCGTCGTCCTTCTTACAATTTTGGGGTAATTTCATAGACAAGATAATCTTCTTGCTAGCCATCCTTTCTTTTCTAGTGAAACTCCCAGTTTATTTTGCACACATTTGATTACCTAAGGCTCACGTAGAGGCTCCAGTAACTGGCTCTATAGTATTAGCCGCTATTCTCCTCAAGCTAGGGGGTTACGGCCTCTATTTAGTACAAGTACTAAATATTTATAGAGAAACAACATTAATAGGGGTCTGCTTAATAGGCGGGATCTTCAGCTGCTTGATCTGTCTACGCCAATCTGATGTCAAATCCTTAATTGCTTATTCCTCCGTCGCTCACATATCATTCGTCATTCTAGGTATACTTATATCTTGTACTTACACCAACATAAGATCAATTTTAATAATGGTATCTCACGGGATTTGTTCCTCTGGATTATTCTACTTAAGCTATCTATTTTATGCGCGCATCTGAAGTCGCAGATTCCTTCTTACCCGTAGAATAATCTCTCTTTTTCCATATTTATGTTTTTGATGACTCAGTCTTAGCTTTCTCAATATAGGATTACCCCCCTCACTTAACTTTTTTTCCGAAATATATTTTTTTATCGGTGCATTTAGTCTAGACTGAATAGTAGTAGGCTTATCTGGAATCTTATGTTTTCTTTCATCTTGTTATTGTATTTATCTATACTCCAGTACAAGCCACGGGGAGAGATTATATATCTTTAGCTGATTAGAATACAACTTAAAGGAATATATAATCGGAAGAGCTCATCTGATTCCGTTACTGACTTTAATTTTCGTTTACTGTTATAGTTTAAAGAGAATATTAGTTTGTGGAACTAAAGGAGAGTCATCTCTGACAGTATTGTTATATTTTGTATCAGGTTACATCTTACTGTTTACCGGAGTAATAAGTGTTTGTTGCTCATTTTTTATAATTCCTATCAGATGAAATCTACTTATTAAAAATATCCTTTTTGCATTTGGATTATCAAGTGTGCTTTGATTGGCTAAGACTATCATTCATCTTCTTAGTTCTCTTAATCTCTTCTCAAGTTATAATTTATTCCTCTTATTATATAATAGGTGAAACTTTTGTTAATCGTTTTATATACATAATATTAGGATTCATCTCATCTATGGTTCTGTTGATTATATCTTCGGATGGATTAAGATTAATATTAGGTTGAGATGGGCTAGGTACCACTTCATATCTATTAATTATATTTTACAAAAATTATAATTCTTCCTCTAGAGGAATAATTACTATTTTAAGAAATCGAGTAGGTGATGTATTAATTTTATGGTCATTGGGGCTAATATTTTACTCTAAGAGCTGGGACTATATATTCTTAAGATACTTCTCTTTATCAATCATGCTTTTGTTCATCCTATCTTCTTTTACCAAAAGAGCTCAACTACCTTTTTCTGCATGGTTACCAGCAGCCATGGCGGCTCCTACCCCTGTCTCATCCCTAGTCCATTCATCCACACTAGTGACAGCCGGGATTTATTTGATAATTCGTTTGTCTCCCTCATTTGAAGAGAGAGGGTGTTTTTTACTCGTTGTCATGGGGGCCTTAACTTCCTTTTTTTCAGGCCTGGCTGCGTTCGGAGAAAACGATCTAAAACGAGTAATTGCGTTATCTACATTAAGCCAGCTAGGAGTAATAATATTTTCTCTAGGCTTAGGGCTCACTCTATTTTGTTATTTTCATCTTTTTGCCATGCACTTTTTAAGGCTCTTCTTTTTATATGTTCGGGGGTCGTAATTCATTCGCTAGGGGTGCAAGATATACGTCGTATAGGAGGGGTATCCAGGATACTCCCTTACACTAGCTATATTATCTTAGTTTGCTCTCTTAGATTAATAGGGTTCCCATATTTATCGGGTTTCTTTTCAAAAGACCTAATTATTGAATCTTCAGAGAGTCTGTGTATATTATTTCCTAGTGTACTTATATTAGTTTCATGTCTTCTAACAAGAACTTACTCTTCACGGATTGCGATAGTATGTTTGTGCTCCTATAATTATAATTTAAGCTGTCAATACAGGGACGAAGAGGGGGACTATCTAACTCCTCTTTTTGTTCTTTATTGAGGGGGCTGTTATAGGGGGGTATATCTTTTATTGATGTTTTCTGGGGGACGTAAGAATCATCTTAGGTCCATTTGAAAAGATTCTCCTCCTCTCCCTTATTACAGTAGGGGTGATTTTACCTTACTTTGTCAAATCATTTAGTTTAAGCCTAAGACACTATGTAAGTAGAATAATATTTTTACCATTCATTACAGGGCAAACAAGCTTCATACCTTTACTTATGGGTGAACTCCTCTATCATGAGGGTGATTGTGGTTGGGTAGAAGAAGCGGGGCCGTCATTAATCTATCATAATAGCTTACGGGGGTCATCTTTATTTTCGTTCCTAACCTCCTCTCCATATAAGGTTCTTATCCTATCTTCTTTATTATTCACACTATTTATATATTTCTATAGCTTAATAAGAGCACAACACTGAAGATGTTGGGGTGGATGATTCCTGGAAATATTTAAAGGATATTTATCCATTTATGCATTGAAAATGCATTGTATTAAATATACTATATAAATAGACAGTGAGTAGAATTTAACTACCCGGTTGAAGAGTTAGCAGCTCTCATCCTTCTTTCTGCCTCTTAACAGGGGTCATCCCTTCCTCTTCATTAACAATGAAGCGCTATCAATTAGCTTCTGCTAAAGAGTGGGGGCCGAAAGGCCTAAATTCAGGTCGAAACTGGATTTGATAACATCAATTCTCACTCTGAGAGAAGGAACATCCCTCTTTTAGGATGCAAACCCAATGTTCTATTTAAACTATTCTCCTGAATAAAGTGTCTTTGATAAAGTTAATGATTATTTAATTCATCTTAGGGCACCTTCCCTTCACTCATAAAATACCCCTGCAACAAGGATGAAAGTAAAGAAGATAATCAGGTAGGTTGTCGGTGAAGACATATTCAAATATACTATAGGTAGGAGTAAAGTAATCTCTACATCAAAAATAAGAAAAATTAGAGTAATAACAAAGAACCGAATAGAAAAGGGGGTACGAGAGGAATTCAAAGGATCGAACCCGCATTCAAATGGTGAACTCTTCTCGCGGTCCAGAGAGACTTTCTTATTCACAAACATCCCGAGGGTTAATATAATAAAAACAAGCATAAAAATTCTTAATCAAATATCTATTTCAAAAGTTTTAGTTTTCGAGGGTAATAGCTACGTATGTTGAAAAAATGAAGATATTAGACTATTTTATGATTGCAAATGGTAGAGAATGTGATTAAAGGCTCTTTTCCTATTTCAAAAGTTTTCGTTTTCGAGGGTAATAGCTACGTATGTTGGAAAAATGAAGATATTAGACTATTTTATGATTGCACATGGTAAAGAATGTGATTAAAGGCTCTTTTCCTATGTCAAAAGTTTTAGTTTTCGAGGGTAATAGCTACGTATGTTGAAAAAATGAAGATATTAGACTATTTTATGATTGCAAATGGTAAAGAATGTGATTAAAGGCTCTTTTCCTATGTCAAAAGTTTTAGTTTTCGAGGGTAATAGCTACGTATGTTGAAAAAATGAAGATATTAGACTATTTTATGATTGCACATGGTAAAGAATGTGATTAAAGGCTCTTTTCCTATGTCAAAAGTTTTAGTTTTCGAGGGTAATAGCTACGTATGTTGAAAAAATGAAGATATTAGACTATTTTATGATTGCAAATGGTAAAGAATGTGATTAAAGGCTCTTTTCCTATGTCAAAAGTTTTAGTTTTCGAGGGTAATAGCTACGTATGTTGAAAAAATGAAGATATTAGACTATTTTATGATTGCACATGGTAAAGAATGTGATTAAAGGCTCTTTTCCTATGTCAAAAGTTTTAGTTTTCGAGGGTAATAGCTACGTATGTTGGAAAAATGAAGATATTAGACTATTTTATGATTGCATATGGTAAAGAATGTGATTAAAGGCCCTTTTTCTATGGCAAAAGTTTTAGTTTTCGAGGGTAATAGCTACGTATGTTGAAAAAATGAAGATATTAGACTATTTTATGATTGCAAATGGTAAAGAATGTGATTAAAGGCTCTTTTCCTATGTCAAAAGTTTTAGTTTTCAAGGATAATAGCTACGTATGTTGAAAAAATGAAGATATTAGACTATTTTATAATTGCAAATGGTAACGAATGTGATTAAAGGCTCTTTTCCTATGTCAAAAGTTTTAGTTTTCGAGGGTAATAGCTACGTATGTTGAAAAAATGAAGATATTAGACTATTTTATGATTGCACATGGTAAAGAATGTGATTAAAGGCTCTTTTCCTATTTCAAAAGTTTTAGTTTTAGAGGGTAATAGCTACGTATGTTGGAAAAATGAAGATATTAGACTATTTTATGATTGCACATGGTAAAGAATGTGATTAAAGGCTCTTTTCCTATGTCAAAAGTTTTAGTTTCCGAGGGTAATAGCTACGTATGTTGGAAAAATGAAGATATTAGACTATTTTATGATTGCACATGGTAAAGAAAGTGCTTAAAGGCTCTTTTCCTATTTCAAAAGTTTTAGTTTTCGAGGGTAATAGCTACGTATGTTGAAAAAATGAAGATATTAGACTATTTTATGATTGCACATGGTAAAGAATGTGATTAAAGGCTCTTTTCCTATTTCAAAAGTTTTAGTTTTCGAGGGTAATAGCTACGTATGTTGGAAAAATGAAGATATTAGACTATTTTATGATTGCACATGGTAAAGAACATGATTAAAGGCTCTTTTCCTATGTCAAAAGTTTTAGTTTTCAAGGGTAATAGCTACGTATGTTGAAAAAATGAAGATATTAGACTATTTTATGATTGCAAATGGTAAAGAATGTGATTAAAGGCTCTTTTCCTATGTCAAAAGTTTTAGTTTTCGAGGGTAATAGCTACGTATGTTGAAAAAATGAAGATATTAGACTATTTTATGATTGCACATGGTAAAGAATGTGATTAAAGGCTCTTTTCCTATGTCAAAAGTTTTAGTTTTCGAGAGTAATAGCTACGTATGTTAAAAAAATGAAGATATTAGACTATTTTATAATTGCAAATGGTAAAGAATGTGATTAAAGGCTCTTTTCCTATGTCAAAAGTTTTAGTTTTCGAGGGTAATAGCTACGTATGTTGAAAAAATGAAGATATTAGACTATTTTATGATTGCAAATGGTAAAGAATGTGATTAAAGGCTCTTTTCCTATTTCAAAAGTTTAAGTTTTCGAGGGTAATAGCTACGTATGTTGGAAAAATGAAGATATTAGACTATTTTATGATTGCACATGGTAAAGAATGTGATTAAAGGCTCTTTTCCTATGTCAAAAGTTTTAGTTTTCGAGGGTAATAGCTACGTATGTTGGAAAAATGAAGATATTAGACTATTTTATGATTGCACATGGTAAAGAAAGTGCTTAAAGGCTCTTTTCCTATTTCAAAAGTTTTAGTTTTCGAGGGTAATAGCTACGTATGTTGAAAAAATGAAGATATTAGACTATTTTATGATTGCAAATGGTAGAGAATGTGATTAAAGGCTCTTTTCCTATTTCAAAAGTTTTCGTTTTCGAGGGTAATAGCTACGTATGTTGGAAAAATGAAGATATTAGACTATTTTATGATTGCACATGGTAAAGAATGTGATTAAAGGCTCTTTTCCTATGTCAAAAGTTTTAGTTTTCGAGGGTAATAGCTACGTATGTTGAAAAAATGAAAATATTAGACTATTTTATGATTGCAAATGGTAAAGAATGTGATTAAAGGCTCTTTTCCTATGTCAAAAGTTTTAGTTTTCGAGGGTAATAGCTACGTATGTTGAAAAAATGAAGATATTAGACTATTTTATGATTGCACATGGTAAAGAATGTGATTAAAGGCTCTTTTCCTATGTCAAAAGTTTTAGTTTTCGAGGGTAATAGCTACGTATGTTGAAAAAATGAAGATATTAGACTATTTTATGATTGCAAATGGTAAAGAATGTGATTAAAGGCTCTTTTCCTATGTCAAAAGTTTTAGGTTTTCGAGGGTAATAGCTACGTATGTTGAAAAAATGAAGATATTAGACTATTTTATGATTGCACATGGTAAAGAATGTGATTAAAGGCTCTTTTCCTATGTCAAAAGTTTTAGTTTTAGAGGGTAATAGCTACGTATGTTGGAAAAATGAAGATATTAGACTATTTTATGATTGCATATGGTAAAGAATGTGATTAAAGGCTCTTTTTCTATAGCAAAAGTTTTAGTTTTCGAGGGTAATAGCTACGTATGTTGAAAAAATGAAGATATTAGACTATTTTATGATTGCAAATGGTAAAGAATGTGATTAAAGGCTCTTTTCCTATGTCAAAAGTTTTAGTTTTCGAGGGTAATAGCTACGTATGTTAAAAAAATGAAGATATTAGACTATTTTATAATTGCAAATGGTAACGAATGTGATTAAAGGCTCTTTTCCTATGTCAAAAGTTTTAGTTTTCGAGGGTAATAGCTACGTATGTTGGAAAAATGAAGATATTAGACTATTTTATGATTGCATATGGTAAAGAATGTGATTAAAGGCTCTTTTTCTATGGCAAAAGTTTTAGTTTTCGAGGGTAATAGCTACGTATGTTGAAAAAATGAAGATATTAGACTATTTTATGATTGCAAATGGTAAAGAATGTGATTAAAGGCTCTTTTCCTATGTCAAAAGTTTTAGTTTTCGAGGGTAATAGCTACGTATGTTAAAAAAATGAAGATATTAGACTATTTTATAATTGCAAATGGTAACGAATGTGATTAAAGGCTCTTTTCCTATGTCAAAAGTTTTAGTTTTCGAGGGTAATAGCTACGTATGTTGAAAAAATGAAGATATTAGACTATTTTATGATTGCAAATGGTAAAGAATGTGATTAAAGGCTCTTTTCCTATTTCAAAAGTTCAAGTTTTCGTGGGGTAATAGCTACGTATGTTGGAAAAATGAAGATATTAGACTATTTTATGATTGCACATGCTAAAGAATGTGATTAAAGGCTCTTTTCCTATGTCAAAAGTTTTAGTTTTCGAGGGTAATAGCTACGTATGTTGGAAAAATGAAGATATTAGACTATTTTATGATTGCACATGGTAAAGAAAGTGCTTAAAGGCTCTTTTCCTATTTCAAAAGTTTTAGTTTTCGAGGGTAATAGCTACGTATGTTGAAAAAATGAAGATATTAGACTATTTTATGATTGCAAATGGTAAAGAATGTGATTAAAGGCTCTTTTCCTATGTCAAAAGTTTTAGTTTTCGAGGGTAATAGCTACGTATGTTGAAAAAAATGAAGATATTAGACTATTTTATGATTGCAAATGGTAAAGAATGTGATTAAAGGCTCTTTTCCTATGTCAAAAGTTTTAGTTTTCGAGGGTAATAGCTACGTATGTTGGAAAAATGAAGATATTAGACTATTTTATGATTGCATATGGTAAAGAATGTGATTAAAGGCTCTTTTTCTATGGCAAAAGTTTTAGTTTTCGAGGGTAATAGCTACGTATGTTGAAAAAATGAAGATATTAGACTATTTTATGATTGCAAATGGTAAAGAATGTGATTAAAGGCTCTTTTCCTATGTCAAAAGTTTTAGTTTTCGAGGGTAATAGCTACGTATGTTAAAAAAATGAAGATATTAGACTATTTTATAATTGCAAATGGTAAGGAACGTGATTAAAGGCTCTTTTCCTATGTCAAAAGTTTTAGTTTTCGAGGGGTAATAGCTACGTATGTTGAAAAAATGAAGATATTAGACTATTTTATGATTGCAAATGGTAAAGAATGTGATTAAAGGCTCTTTTCCTATTTCAAAAGTTCAAGTTTTCGAGGGTAATAGCTACGTATGCTGGAAAAATGAAGATATTAGACTATTTTATGATTGCACATGCTAAAGAATGTGATTAAAGGCTCTTTTCCTATGTCAAAAGTTTTAGTTTTCGAGGGTAATAGCTACGTATGTTGGAAAAATGAAGATATTAGACTATTTTATGATTGCACATGGTAAAGAAAGTGCTTAAAGGCTCTTTTCCTATTTCAAAAGTTTTAGTTTTCGAGGGTAATAGCTACGTATGTTGGAAAAATGAAGATATTAGACTATTTTATGATTGCACATGGTAAAGAAAGTGCTTAAAGGCTCTTTTCCTATTTCAAAAGTTTTAGTTTTCGAGGGTAATAGCTACGTATGTTGAAAAAATGAAGATATTAGACTACTTTATGATTGCAAATGGTAAAGAATGTGATTAAAGGCTCTTTTCCTATGTCAAAAGTTTTAGTTTTCGAGGGTAATAGCTACGTATGTTGAAAAAATGAAGATATTAGACTATTTTATGATTGCAAATGGTAAAGAATGTGATTAAAGGCTCTTTTCCTATGTCAAAAGTTTTAGTTTTCGAGGGTAATAGCTACGTATGTTGGAAAAATGAAGATATTAGACTATTTTATGATTGCATATGGTAAAGAATGTGATTAAAGGCTCTTTTTCTATGGCAAAAGTTTTAGTTTTCGAGGGTAATAGCTACGTATGTTGAAAAAAATGAAGATATTAGACTATTTTATGATTGCAAATGGTAAAGAATGTGATTAAAGGCTCTTTTCCTATGTCAAAAGTTTTAGTTTTCGAGGGTAATAGCTACGTATGTTAAAAAAATGAAGATATTAGACTATTTTATAATTGCAAATGGTAAGGAACGTGATTAAAGGCTCTTTTCCTATGTCAAAAGTTTTAGTTTTCGAGGGTAATAGCTACGTATGTTGAAAAAATGAAGATATTAGACTATTTTATGATTGCAAATGGTAAAGAATGTGATTAAAGGCTCTTTTCCTATTTCAAAAGTTCAAGTTTTCGAGGGTAATAGCTACGTATGCTGGAAAAAATGAAGATATTAGACTATTTTATGATTGCACATGCTAAAGAATGTGATTAAAGGCTCTTTTCCTATGTCAAAAGTTTTAGTTTTCGAGGGTAATAGCTACGTATGTTGGAAAAATGAAGATATTAGACTATTTTATGATTGCACATGGTAAAGAAAGTGCTTAAAGGCTCTTTTCCTATTTCAAAAGTTTTAGTTTTCGAGGGTAATAGCTACGTATGTTGAAAAAATGAAGATATTAGACTATTTTATGATTGCAAATGGTAAAGAATGTGATTAAAGGCTCTTTTCCTATGTCAAAAGTTTTAGTTTTCGAGGGTAATAGCTACTTATGTTGAAAAAATGAAGATATTAGACTATTTTATGATTGCACATGGTAAAGAATGTGATTAAAGGCTCTTTTCCTATGTCAAAAGTTTTAGTTTTCGAGGGTAATCGCTACGTATGTTGAAAAAATGAAGATATTAGACTATTTTATGATTGCAAACGGTAAAGAATGTGATTAAAGGCTCTTTTCCTATGTCAAAAGTTTTAGTTTTCGAGGGTAATAGCTACGTATGTTGGAAAAATGAAGATATTAGACTATTTTATGATTGCATATGGTAAAGAATGTGATTAAAGGCTCTTTTTCTATGGCAAAAGTTTTAGTTTTCGAGGGTAATAGCTACGTATGTTGAAAAAATGAAGATATTAGACTATTTTATGATTGCAAATGGTAAAGAATGTGATTAAAGGCTCTTTTCGTATGTCAAAAGTTTTAGTTTTCGAGGGTAATAGCTACGTATGTAAAAAAAATGAAGATATTAGACTATTTTATAATTGCAAATGGTAACGAATGTGATTAAAGGCTCTTTTCCTATGTCAAAAGTTTTGGTTTTCGAGGGTAATAGCTACGTATGTTGAAAAAATGAAGATATTAGACTATTTTATGATTGCAAATGATAAAGAATGTGATTAAAGGCTCTTTTCCTATGTCAAAAGTTTTAGTTTTCGAGGGTAATAGCTACGTATGTTGAAAAAATGAAGATATTAGACTATTTTATAATTGCAAATGGTAACGAATGTGATTAAAGGCTCTTTTCCTATGTCAAAAGTTTTAGTTTTCGAGGGTAATAGCTACGTATGTTGGAAAAATGAAGATATTAGACTATTTTTTGATTGCACATGGTAAAGAATGTGATTAAAGGCTCTTTTCCTATATAAAAAGTTTTAGTTTTCGAGGGTAGTAGCTACGTATGTTGGAAAAATGAAGATATTAGACTATTTTATGATTGCACATGGTAAAGAATGTGATTAAAGGCTCTTTTCCTAAGTCAAAAGTTTTAGTTTTCGAGGGTAATAGCTCCGTATGTTGGAAAAATGAAGATATTAAACTATTTTATGATTGCACATGGTAAAGAAAGTGCTTAAAGGCTCTTTTCCTATTTCAAAAGTTTTAGTTTTCGAGGGTAATAGCTACGTATGTTGAAAAAATGAAGATATTAGACTATTTTATGATTGCAAATGGTAAAGAATGTGATTAAAGGCTCTTTTCCTATTTCAAAAGTTTTCGTTTTTGAGGGTAATAGCTACGTATGTTGGAGAAATGAAGATATTAGACTATTTTATGATTGCACATGGTAAAGAATGTGATTAAAGGCTCTTTTCCTATGTCAAAAGTTTTAGTTTTCGAGGGTAATAGCTACGTATGTTGGAAAAATGAAGATATTAGACTATTTTATGATTGCACATGGTAAAGAATGTGATTAAAGGCTCTTTTTCTATGGCAAAAGTTTTAGTTTTCGAGGGTAACAGCTACGTATGTTAAAAAAATGAAGATATTAGACTATTTTATGATTGCAAATGGAAAAGAATGTGATTAAAGGCTCTTTTCCTATGTCAAAAGTTTTAGTTTTCGAGGGTAATAGCTACGTATGTTGAAAAAATGAAGATATTAGACTATTTTATGATTGCAAATGGTAAAGAATGTGATTAAAGGCTCTTTTCTTATTTCAAAAATTTTCGTTTTCGAGGGTAATAGCTACGTATGTTGCAAAAATGAAGATATTAGACTATTTTATGATTGCACATGGTAAAGAATGTGATTAAAGGCTCTTTTCCTATGTCAAAAGTTTTAGTTTTCGAGGGTAATAGCTACGTATGTTGGAAAAAATGAAGATATTAGACTATTTTATGATTGCACATTGTAAAGAATGTGATTAAAGGCTCTTTTCCTATGTCAAAAGTTTTAGTTTTCGAGGGTAATAGCTACGTATGTTGAAAAAATGAAGATATTAGACTATTTATAATTGCAAATGGTAACGAATGTGATTAAAGGCTCTTTTCCTATGTCAAAAGTTTTAGTTTTCGAGGGTAATAGCTACGTATGTTGGAAAAAATGAAGATATTAGACTATTTTATGTTTGCACATGGTAAAGAATGTGATTAAAGGCTCTTTTCCTATGTCAAAAGTTTTAGTTTTCGAGGGTAATAGCTACGTATGTTGGAAAAATGAAGATATTAGACTATTTTATGATTGCACATGGTAAAGAAAGTGCTTAAAGGCTCTTTTCCTATTTCAAAGGTTTTAGTTTTCGAGGGTAATAGCTACGTATGTTGAAAAAATGAAGATATTAGACTATTTTATGATTGCAAATGGTAAAGAATGTGATTAAAGGCTCTTTTCCTATGTCAAAAGTTTTAGTTTTCGAGGGTAATAGCTACGTATGTTGAAAAAATGAAGATATTAGACTATTTTATGATTGCAAATGGTAAAGAATGTGATTAAAGGCTCTTTTCCTATTTCAAAAGTTTAAGTTTTCGAGGGTAATAGCTACGTATGTTGGAAAAATGAAGATATTAGACTATTTTATGATTGCACATGGTAAAGAAAGTGCTTAAAGGCTCTTTTCCTATGTCAAGAGTTTTAGTTTTCGAGGGTAATAGCTACGTATGTTGGAAAAATGAAGATATTAGACTATTTTATGATTGCACATTGTAAAGAATGTGATTAAAGGCTCTTTTCCTATGTCAAAAGTTTTAGTTTTCGAGGGTAATAGCTACGTATGTTGAAAAAATGAAGATATTAGACTATTTATAATTGCAAATGGTAACGAATGTGATTAAAGGCTCTTTTCCTATGTCAAAAGTTTTAGTTTTCGAGGGTAATAGCTACGTATGTTGGAAAAATGAAGATATTAGACTATTTTATGATTGCACATGGTAAAGAATGTGATTAAAGGCTCTTTTCCTATGTCAAAAGTTTTAGTTTTCGAGGGTAATAGCTACGCATGTTGGAAAAATGAAGATATTAGACTATTTTATGATTGTACATGGTAAAGAAAGTGCTTAAAGGCTCTTTTCCTATTTCAAAAGTTTTAGTTTTCGAGGGTAATAGCTACGTATGTTGAAAAAATGAAGATATTAGACTATTTTATGATTGCAAATGGTAAAGAATGTGATTAAAGGCTCTTTTCCTATGTCAAAAGTTTTAGTTTTCGAGGGTAATAGCTACGTATGTTGAAAAAATGAAGATATTAGACTATTTTATGATTGCAAATGGTAAAGAATGTGATTAAAGGCTCTTTTCCTATTTCAAAAGTTTAAGTTTTCGAGGGGTAATAGCTACGTATGTTGGAAAAATGAAGATATTAGACTATTTTATGATTGCACATGGTAAAGAATGTGATTAAAGGCTCTTTTCCTATGTAAAAAGTTTTAGTTTTCGAGGGTAATAGCTACGTATGTTGGAAAAATGAAGATATTAGACTATTTTATGATTGCACATGGTAAAGAAAGTGCTTAAAGGCTCTTTTCCTATTTCAAAAGTTTTAGTTTTCGAGGGTAATAGCTACGTATGTTGAAAAAATGAAGATATTAGACTATTTTATGATTGCAAATGGTAAAGAATGTGATTAAAGGCTCTTTTCCTATGTCAAAAGTTTTAGTTTCGAGGGTAATAGCTACGTATGTTGAAAAAATGAAGATATTAGACTATTTTATGATTGCAAATGGTAAAGAATGTGATTAAAGGCTCTTTTCCTATTTCAAAAGTTCAAGTTTTCGAGGGTAATAGCTAAGTATGTTGGAAAAATGAAGATATTAGACTATTTTATGATTGCACATGCTAAAGAATGTGATTAAAGGCTCTTTTCCTATGTCAAAAGTTTTAGTTTTCGAGGGTAGTAGCTACGTATGTTGGAAAAATGAAGATATTAGACTATTTTATGATTGCACATGGTAAAGAAAGTGCTTAAAGGCTCTTTTCCTATTTCAAAAGTTTTAGTTTTCGAGGGTAATAGCTACGTATGTTGAAAAAATGAAGATATTAGACTATTTTATGATTGCAAATGGTAAAGAATGTGATTAAAGGCTCTTTTCCTATGTCAAAAGTTTTAGTTTTCGAGGGTAATAGCTACGTATGTTGAAAAAATGAAGATATTAGACTATTTTATGATTGCAAATGGTAAAGAATGTGATTAAAGGCTCTTTTCCTATGTCAAAAGTTTTAGTTTTCGAGGGTAATAGCTACGTATGTTGGAAAAATGAAGATATTAGACTATTTATGATTGCATATGGTAAAGAATGTGATTAAAGGCTCTTTTTCTATGGCAAAAGTTTTAGCTTTCGAGGGTAATAGCTACGTATGTTGAAAAAATGAAGATATTAGACTATTTTATGATTGCAAATGGTAAAGAATGTGATTAAAGGCTCTTTTCCTATGTCAAAAGTTTTAGTTTTCGAGGGTAATAGCTACGTATGTTAAAAAAATGAAGATATTAGACTATTTTATAATTGCAAATGGTAACGAATGTGATTAAAGGCTCTTTTCCTATGTCAAAAGTTTTAGTTTTCGAGGGTAATAGCTACGTATGTTGAAAAAAGAAGATATTAGACTATTTTATGATTGCAAATGGTAAAGAATGTGATTAAAGGCTCTTTTCCTATTTCAAAAGTTCAAGTTTTCGAGGGTAATAGCTACGTATGTTGGAAAAATGAAGATATTAGACTATTTTATGATTGCACATGGTAAAGAATGTGATTAAAGGCTCTTTTCCTATGTCAAAAGTTTTAGTTTTCGAGGGTAATAACTACGTATGTTGGAAAAATGAAGATATTAGACTATTTTATGATTGCACATGGTAAAGAAAGTGCTTAAAGGCTCTTTTCCTATTTCAAAAGTTTTAGTTTTCGAGGGTAATAGCTACGTATGTTGAAAAAATGAAGATATTAGACTATTTTATGATTGCAAATGGTAAAGAATGTGATTAAAGGCTCTTCTCCTATTTCAAAAGTTTTCGTTTTCGAGGGTAATAGCTACGTATGTTGGAAAAATGAAGATATTATACTATTTTATGATTGCACATGGTAAAGAATGTGATTAAAGGCTCTTTTCCTGTGTCAAAAGTTTTAGTTTTCGAGGGTAATAGCTACGTATGTTGAAAAAATGAAGATGTTAGACTATTTTATGATTGCAAATGGTAAAAAATGTGATTAAAGGCTCTTTTCCTATGTCAAAAGTTTTAGTTTTCGAGGGTAATAGCTACGTATGTTGAAAAAATGAAGATATTAGACTATTTTATGATTGCACATGGTAAAGAATGTTATTAAAGGCTCTTTTCCTATGTCAAAAGTTTTAGTTTTCGAGGGTAATCGCTACGTATGTTGAAAAAATGAAGATATTAGACTATTTTATGATTGCAAATGGTAAAGAATGTGATTAAAGGCTCTTTTCCTACGTCAAAAGTTTTAGTTTTCGAGGGTAATAGCTAC
>NW_027066586.1:0-17934 GCF_032884065.1 Artemia franciscana
AAAGCTATAATTATTAGACTATTTTATGATTGCACATGGTAAAGAATGTGATTAAAGGCTCTTTTTCTATTTCAAAAGTTTTAGTTTTCGGGGGTAATAGCTACGTAAGTGGAGAAATGAAGATATTAGACTATTTTATGATTGCACATGGTAAAGAATGTGATTAAAGGCTCTTTTTCTATTTCAAAAGTTTTAGTTTTCGGGGGTAATAGCTACGTCCGTGGAAAAAATGAAGATATTAGACTATTTTATGATTGCACATGGTAAAGAATGTGATTAAAGGCTCTTTTTCTATTTAAAAGTTTTAGTTTTCGGGGGTAATAGCTACGTAAGTGGAGAAAATGAAGATATTAGACTCTTTTATGATTGCATATGGTAAAGAATGTGATTAAAGGCTCTTTTTCTATTTTAAAAGTTTTAGTTTTCGGGGGTAATAGCTACGTCCGTGGAAAAAATGAAGATATTAGACTATTTTTTGATTGCACATGGTAAAGAATGTGATTAAAGGCTTTTTTTCTATTTCAAAAGTTTTAGTTTTCGGGGCTAATAGCTACATCCGTGGAAAAAATGAAGACATTAGACCATTTTATGATTGCACATGGTAAAGAATGTGATTAAAGGCTCTTTTTCTATTTCAAAAGTTTTAGTTTTCGGGGGTAATAGCTACGTCCGTGGAAAAAATTAAGATATTAGACTATTTTATGATTGCACATGGTATAGAATGTGATTAAAGGCTCTTTTTCTATTTCAAAAGTTTTAGTTTTCGAGGGTAATAGCTACGTCCGTGGAAAAAATGAAGATATTAGACTATTTTATGATTGCACATGGTAAAGAATGTGATTAAAGTCTCTTTTTCTACTGCAAAAGTTTTAGTTTTCGAGGGTAATAGCTAAGTCCATGGAAAAAATGAAGATATTAGACTATTTTATGATTGCACATGGTAAAGATTGTGATTAAAGGCTCTTTTTCTATTTCAAAAGTTTTAGTTTTCGGGGGTAATAGCGACGTCCGTGGAAAAAATGAAGATATTAGACTATTTTATGATTGCACATGGTAAAGAATGTGATTAAAGGCTCTTTTTCTATTTCAAAAGTTTTAGTTTTCGGGGTAATAGCTACGTCCGTGGAAAAAATGAAGATATTAGAGTATTTTATGATTGCACATGGTAAAGAATGTGATTAAAGGCCCTTTTTCTATTTCAAAAGTTTTAGTTTTCGAGGGTAATAGCTACGTCCGTGGAAAAAATGAAGATATTAGACTATTTTATGATTGCACATGGTAAAGAATGTGATTAAAGGCTCTTTTTCTATTTCAAAAGTTTTAGTTTTCGAGGGTAATAGCTACGTCCGTGGAAAAAATGAAGATATTAGACTATTTTATGATTGCACATGGTAAAGAATGTGATTAAAGGCTATTTTTCTATTTCAAAAGTTTTAGTTTTCTGGGGTAATAGCTACGTCCGTGGACAATATGAAGATATTAGACTATTTTATGATTGCACATGGTAAAGAATGTGATTAAAGGCTCTTTTTCTGTTTCAAAAGTTTTAGTTTTTGGGGGTAATAGCTACGTCCGTGGAAAAAATGAAGATATTAGACTATTTTATGATTGCACATGGTAAAGAATTTGATTAACGGCTCTTTTTCTATTTCAAAAGTTTTAGTTTTCGAGGGTAATAGCTACGTCCGTGGACAAAATGAAGATATTAGACTATTTTATGATTGCACATGGTAAAAAATGTGATTAAAGGCTCTTTTTCTATTTCAAAAGTTTTAGTTTTTGGGGGGTAATAGCTACGTCTGTGGAAAAAATGAAGATATTAGACTATTTTATGATTGCACATGGTAGAGAATGTGATTAAAGGCTGTTTTTCTATTTCAAAAGTTTTAGTTTTGGGGGGTAATAGCTACGTCCGTGGAAAAAATGAAGATATTAGACTATTTTATGATTGCACATGGTAAAGAATGTGATTAAAGGCTCTTTTTCTATTTCAAAATTTTTAGTTTTCGGGGGTAATAGCTATGTCCGTGGAAAAATGAAGATATTAGACTATTTTATGATTGCACATGGTAAAGAATGTGATTAAAGGCTCTTTTTCTATTTCAAAAGTTTTAGTTTTTGGGGGTAATAGCTACGTCCGTGGAAAAAATGAAGATATTAGACTATTTTATGATTGCACATGGTAAAGAATGTGATTAAAGGCTCTTTTTTCAATTTCAAAAGTTTTAGTTTTCGGGGCTAATAGCTACATCCGTGGAAAAAATGAAGATATTAGACTATTTTATGATTGCACATGGTAAAGAATGTGATTAAAGGCTCTTTTTCTATTTCAAAAGTTTTAGTTTTCGGGGGTAATAGCTACGTCCGTGGAAAAAATGAAGATATTAGACTATTTTATGATTGCACATGGTAAGAATGTGATTAAAGGCTCTTTTTCTATTTCAAAAGTTTTAGTTTTCGGGGGTAATAGCTACGTCCGTGGAAAAAATGAAGATATTAGACTATTTTATGATTGCACATGGTAAAGAATGTGATTAAAGGCTCTTTTTCTATTTCAAAAGTTTTAGTTCTCGGGGGTAATAGCTACGTCCGTGGAAAAAATGAAGATATTAGACTATTTTATGATTGCACATGGTAAAGAATGTGATTAAAGGCTCTTTTTCTATTTCAAAAGTTTTAGTTTTCGGGGGTAATAGCTACGTCCGTGGAAAAAATGAAGATATTAGACTATTTTATGATTGCACATGGTAAAGATTGTGATTAAAGGCTCTTTTTCTATTTCAAAAGTTTTAGTTTTCGGGGTAATAGCTAAGTCCGTGGAAAAAATGAAGATATTAGACTATTTTATGATTGCACATGGTAAAGAATGTGATTAAAGGCTCTTTTTCTATTTCAAAAGTTTTAGTTTTCGGGGTAATAGCTACGTCCGTGGAAAAAATGAAGATATTAGACTATTTTATGATTGCACATGGTAAAGAATGTGATTAAAGGCTCTTTTTCTATTTCAAAAGTTTTAGTTTTCGAGGGTAATAGCTACGTCCGTGGAAAAAATGAAGATATTAAGACTATTTTATGATTGCACATGGTAAAGAATGTGATTAAAGGCTCTTTTTCTATTTCAAAAGTTTTAGTTTTCTGGGGGTAATAGCTACGTCCGTGGAAAAAATGAAGATATTAGACTATTTTATGATTGCACATGGTAAAGAATGTGATTAAAGGCTCTTTTTCTTTTCAAAAGTTTTAGTTTTCGGGGGTAATAGCTACGTCCGTGGAAAAAATGAAGATATTAGACTATTTTATGATTGCACATGGTAAAGAATGTGATTAAAGGCTCTTTTTCTATTTCAAAAGTTTTAGTTTTCGGGGGTAATAGCTACGTCCGTGGAAAAAATGAAGATATTAGACTATTTTATGATTGCACATGGTAAAGAATGTGATTAAAGGCTCTTTTTCTATTTCAAAAGTTTTAGTTTTAGGGGGTAATAGCTACGTCCGTGGAAAAAATGAAGATATTAGACTATTTTATGATTGCACATGGTAAAGAATGTGATTAAAGGCTCTTTTCTTATTTCAAAAGTTTTAGTCTTCGGGGGTAATAGCTACGTCCGTGGAAAAAATGAAGATATTAGACTATTTTATGATTGCACATGGTAAAGAATGTGATTAAAGGCTCTTTTTCTATTTCAAAAGTTTTAGTTTTCGGGGGTAATAGCTACGTCCGTGGAAAAAATGAAGATATTAGACTATTTTATGATTGCACATGGTAAAGAATGTGATTAAAGGCTCTTTTTCTATTTCAAAGGTTTTAGTTTTCGGGGGTAATAGCTACGTCCGTGGAAAAAATGAAGATATTTGACTATTTTATGATTGCACATGGTAAAGAATGTGATTAAAGGCTCTTTTTCTATTTCAAAAGTTTTAGTTTTCAGGGGTAATAGCTACGTCCGTGGAAAAAATGAAGATATTAGACTCTTTTATGATTGTACATGGTAAAGAATGTGATTAAAGGCTCTTTTTCTATTTCAAAAGTTTTAGTTTTCGGGGGTAATAGCTACGTCCGTGGAAAAAATGAAGATATTAGACTATTTTATGATTGCACATGGTAAAGAATGTGATTAAAGGCTCTTTTTCTATTTCAAAAGTTTTAGTTTTCGGGGGTAATAGCTATTTGAAGATATTAGACTATTTTATGATTGCACATGGTAAAGAATGTGATTAAAGGCTCTTTTTCTATTTCAAAAGTTTTAGTTTTCGGGGGTAATAGCTACGTCCGTGGAAAAAATGAAGATATTAGACTATTTTATGATTGCACATGGTAAAGAATGTGATTAAAGGCTCTTTTTCTATTTCAAAAGTTTTAGTTTTCGGGGGTAATAGCTACGTCCGTGGAAAAAATGAAGATATTAGACTATTTTATGATTGCACATGGTAAAGAATGTGATTAAAGGCTCTTTTTCTATTTCAAAAGTTTTAGTTTTCGGGGGTAATAGCTACGTCCGTGGAAAAAATGAAGATATTAGACTATTTTATGATTGCACATGGTAAAGAATTTGATTAAAGGCTCTTTTTCTATTTCAAAAGTTTTAGTTTTCGGGGGTAATAGCTACGTCCGTGGAAAAAATGAAGATATTAGACTATTTTATGATTGCACATGGTAAAGAATGTGATTAAAGGCTCTTTTTCTATTTCAAAAGTTTTAGTTTTCGGGGGTAATAGCTACGTCCGTGGAAAAAATGAAGATATTAGACTATTTTATGATTGCACATGGTAAAGAATGTGATTAAAGGCTCTTTTTCTATTTCAAAAGTTTTAGTTTTCGGGGGTAATAGCTACGTCCGTGGAAAAAATGAAGATATTAGACTATTTTATGATTGCACATGGTAAAGAATGTGATTAAAGGCTCTTTTTCTATTTCAAAAGTTTTAGTTTTCGGGGGTAATAGCTACGTCCGTGGAAAAAATGAAGATATTAGACTATTTTATGATTGCACATGGTAAAGAATGTGATTAAAGGCTCTTTTTCTATTTCAAAAGTTTTAGTTTTCGGGGGTAATAGCTACGTCCGTGGAAAAAATGAAGATATTAGACTATTTTATGATTGCACATGGTAAAGAATGTGATTAAAGGCTCTTTTTCTATTTCAAAAGTTTTAGTTTTCGGGGGTAATAGCTACGTCCGTGGAAAAAATGAAGATATTAGACTATTTTATGATTGCACATGGTAAAGAATGTGATTAAAGGCTCTTTTTCTATTTCAAAAGTTTTAGTTTTCGAGGGTAATAGCTACGTCCGTGGAAAAAATGAAGATATTAGACTATTTTATGATTGCACATGGTAAAGAATGTGATTAAAGGCTCTTTTTCTATTTCAAAAGTTTTAGTTTTCGAGGGTAATAGCTACGTCCGTGGAAAAAATGAAGATATTAGACTATTTTATGATTGCACATGGTAAAGAATGTGATTAAAGGCTCTTTTTCTATTTCAAAAGTTTTAGTTTTCGGGGTAATAGCTACGTCCGTGGAAAAAATGAAGATATTAGACTATTTTATGATTGCACATGGTAAAGAATGTGATTAAAGGCTCTTTTTCTTTTCAAAAGTTTTAGTTTTCGGGGGTAATAGCTACGTCCGTGGAAAAAATGAAGATATTAGACTATTTTATGATTGCACATGGTAAAGAATGTGATTAAAGGCTCTTTTTCTATTTCAAAAGTTTTAGTTTTCGGGGGTAATAGCTACGTCCGTGGAAAAAATGAAGATATTAGACTATTTTATGATTGCACATGGTAAAGAATGTGATTAAAGGCTCTTTTTCTATTTCAAAAGTTTTAGTTTTCGGGGGTAATAGCTACGTCCGTGGAAAAAATGAAGATATTAGACTATTTTATGATTGCACATGGTAAAGAATGTGATTAAAGGCTCTTTTTCTATTTCAAAAGTTTTAGTTTTCGGGGGTAATAGCTACGTCCGTGGAAAAAATGAAGATATTAGACTATTTTATGATTGCACATGGTAAAGAATGTGATTAAAGGCTCTTTTTCTATTTCAAAAGTTTTAGTTTTCGGGGTAATAGCTACGTCCGTGGAAAAAATGAAGATATTAGACTATTTTATGATTGCACATGGTAAAGAATGTGATTAAAGGCTCTTTTTCTATTTCAAAAGTTTTAGTTTTCGGGGGTAATAGCTACGTCCGTGGAAAAAATGAAGATATTAGACTATTTTATGATTGCACATGGTAAAGAATGTGATTAAAGGCTCTTTTTCTATTTCAAAAGTTTTAGTTTTCGGGGTAATAGCTACGTCCGTGGAAAAAATGAAGATATTAGACTATTTTATGATTGCACATGGTAAAGAATGTGATTAAAGGCTCTTTTTCTATTTCAAAAGTTTTAGTTTTCGGGGGTAATAGCTACGTCCGTGGAAAAAATGAAGATATTAGACTATTTTATGATTGCACATGGTAAAGAATGTGATTAAAGGCTCTTTTTCTATTTCAAAAGTTTTAGTTTTCGGGGGTAATAGCTACGTCCGTGGAAAAAATGAAGATATTAGACTATTTTATGATTGCACATGGTAAAGAATGTGATTAAAGGCTCTTTTTCTATTTCAAAAGTTTTAGTTTTCGGGGGTAATAGCTACGTCCGTGGAAAAAATGAAGATATTAGACTATTTTATGATTGCACATGGTAAAGAATGTGATTAAAGGCTCTTTTTCTATTTCAAAAGTTTTAGTTTTCGAGGGTAATAGCTACGTCCGTGGAAAAAATGAAGATATTAGACTATTTTATGATTGCACATGGTAAAGAATGTGATTAAAGGCTCTTTTTCATTTCAAAAGTTTTAGTTTTCGGGGGTAATAGCTACGTCCGTGGAAAAAATGAAGATATTAGACTATTTTATGATTGCACATGGTAAAGAATGTGATTAAAGGCTCTTTTTCTATTTCAAAAGTTTTAGTTTTCGGGGTAATAGCTACGTCCGTGGAAAAAATGAAGATATTAGACTATTTTATGATTGCACATGGTAAAGAATGTGATTAAAGGCTCTTTTTCTATTTCAAAAGTTTTAGTTTTCGGGGGTAATAGCTACGTCCGTGGAAAAAATGAAGATATTAGACTATTTTATGATTGCACATGGTAAAGAATGTGATTAAAGGCTCTTTTTCTATTTCAAAAGTTTTAGTTTCGGGGGTAATAGCTACGTCCGTGGAAAAAATGAAGATATTAGACTATTTTATGATTGCACATGGTAAAGAATGTGATTTAAGGCTCTTTTTCTATTTCAAAAGTTTTAGTTTTCGGGGGTAATAGCTACGTCCGTGGAAAAAATGAAGATATTAACTATTTTATGATTGCACATGGTAAAGAATGTGATTAAAGGCTCTTTTTCTATTTCAAAAGTTTTAGTTTTCGGGGGTAATAGCTACGTCCGTGGAAAAAATGAAGATATTAGACTATTTTATGATTGCACATGGTAAAGAATGTGATTAAAGGCTCTTTTTCTATTTCAAAAGTTTTAGTTTTCGGGGGTAATAGCTACGTCCGTGGAAAAAATGAAGATATTAGACTATTTTATGATTGCACATGGTAAAGAATGTGATTAAAGGCTCTTTTTCTATTTCAAAAGTTTTAGTTTTCGGGGGTAATAGCTACGTCCGTGGAAAAAATGAAGATATTAGACTATTTTATGATTGCACATGGTAAAGAATGTGATTAAAGGCTCTTTTTCTATTTCAAAAGTTTTAGTTTTTGGGGGTAATAGCTACGTCCGTGGAAAAAATGAAGATATTAGACTATTTTATGATTGCACATGGTAAAGAATGTGATTAAAGGCTCTTTTTCTATTTCAAAAGTTTTAGTTTTCGGGGGTAATAGCTACGTCCGTGGAAAAAATGAAGATATTAGACTATTTTATGATTGCACATGGTAAAGAATGTGATTAAAGGCTCTTTTTCTATTTCAAAAGTTTTAGTTTTCGGGGGTAATAGCTATGTCCGTGGAAAAAATGAAGATATTAGACTATTTTATGATTGCACATGGTAAAGAATGTGATTAAAGGCTCTTTTTCTATTTCAAAAGTTTTAGTTTTCGGGGGTAATAGCTACGTCCGTGGAAAAAATGAAGATATTAGACTATTTTATGATTGCACATGGTAAAGAATGTGATTAAAGGCTCTTTTTCTATTTCAAAAGTTTTAGTTTTCGAGGGTAATAGCTATGTCTGTGGAAAAAATGAAGGTATTAGACTATTTTATGATTGCACATGGTAAAGAATGTGATTAAAGGCTCTTTTTCTATTTCAAAAGTTTTAGTTTTCGGGGTAATAGCTACATCCGTGGAAAAAATGAAGATATTAGACTATTTTATGATTGCACATGGTAAAGAATGTGATTAAAGGCTCTTTTTCTATTTCAAAAGTTTTAGTTTTCGGGGGTAATAGCTACGTCCGTGGAAAAAATGAAGATATTAGACTATTTTATGATTGCACATGGTAAAGAATGTGATTAAAGGCTCTTTTTCTATTTCAAAAGTTTTAGTTTTCGGGGGTAATAGCTACGTCCGTGGAAAAAATGAAGATATTAGACTATTTTATGATTGCACATGGTAAAGAATGTGATTAAAGGCTCTTTTTCTATTTCAAAAGTTTTAGTTTTCGGGGGTAATAGCTACATCCGTGGAAAAAATGAAGATATTAGAATATTTTATGATTGCACATGGTAAAGAATGTGATTAAAGGCTCTTTTTCTATTTCGAAAGTTTTAGTTTTCGGGGGTAATAGCTACGTCCGTGGAAAAAATGAAGATATTAGACTATTTTCTGATTGCACATGGTAAAGAATGTGATTAAAGGCTCTTTTTCTATTTCAAAAGTTTTAGTTTTCGGGGGTAATAGCTACGTCCGTGGAAAAAATGAAGATATTAGACTATTTTATGATTGCACATGGTAAAGAATGTGATTAAAGGCTCTTTTTCTATTTCAAAAGTTTTAGTTTTCGGGGGTAATAGCTACGTCCGTGGAAAAAATGAAGATATTAGACTATTTTATGATTGCACATGGTAAAGAATGTGATTAAAGGCTCTTTTTCTATTTCAAAAGTTTTAGTTTTCGGGGGTAATAGCTACGTCCGTGGAAAAAATGAAGATATTAGACTATTTTATGATTGCACATGGTAAAGAATGTGATTAAAGGCTCTTTTTCTATTTCAAAAGTTTTAGTTTTCGGGGGTAATAGCTACGTCCGTGGAAAAAATGAAGATATTAGACTATTTTATGATTGCACATGGTAAAGAATGTGATTAAAGGCTCTTTTTCTATTTCAAAAGTTTTAGTTTTCGGGGTAATAGCTACGTCCGTGGAAAAAATGAAGATATTAGACTATTTTATGATTGCACATGGTAAAGAATGTGATTAAAGGCTCTTTTTCTATTTCAAAAGTTTTAGTTTTCGGGGGTAATAGCTACGTCCGTGGAAAAAATGAAGATATTAGACTATTTTATGATTGCACATGGTAAAGAATGTGATTAAAGGCTCTTTTTCTATTTCAAAAGTTTTAGTTTTCGGGGGTAATAGCTACGTCCGTGGAAAAAATGAAGATATTAGACTATTTTATGATTGCACATGGTAAAGAATGTGATTAAAGGCTCTTTTTCTATTTCAAAAGTTTTAGTTTTCGGGGTAATAGCTACGTCCGTGGACAAAATGAAGATATTAGACTATTTTATGATTGCACATGGTAAAGAATGTGATTAAAGGCTCTTTTTCTATTTCAAAAGTTTTAGTTTTCGGGGGTAATAGCTACGTCCGTGGAAAAAATGAAGATATTAGACTATTTTATGATTGCACATGGTAAAGAATGTGATTAAAGGCTCTTTTTCTATTTCAAAAGTTTTAGTTTTCGGGGGTAATAGCTACGTCCGTGGAAAAAATGAAGATATTAGACTATTTTATGATTGCACA
This sequence comes from Artemia franciscana, assembly GCF_032884065.1. Taxonomy (NCBI): domain Eukaryota; kingdom Metazoa; phylum Arthropoda; class Branchiopoda; order Anostraca; family Artemiidae; genus Artemia; species Artemia franciscana. Next base: position 9,953 of record NW_027066586.1, read on the forward strand.
TGGTAAAGAATGTGATTAAAGGCTCTTTTTCTATTTCAAAAGTTTTAGTTTTCGGGGGTAATAGCTACGTCCGTGGAAAAAATGAAGATATTAGACTATTTTATGATTGCACATGGTAAAGAATGTGATTAAAGGCTCTTTTTCTATTTCAAAAGTTTTAGTTTTCGGGGGTAATAGCTACGTCCGTGGAAAAAATGAAGATATTAGACTATTTTATGATTGCACATGGTAAAGAATGTGATTAAAGGCTCTTTTTCTATTTCAAAAGTTTTAGTTTTCGGGGGTAATAGCTACGTCCGTGGAAAAAATGAAGATATTAGACTATTTTATGATTGCACATGGTAAAGAATGTGATTAAAGGCTCTTTTTCTATTTCAAAAGTTTTAGTTTTCGGGGGTAATAGCTACGTCCGTGGAAAAAATGGAGATATTAGACTATTTTATGATTGCACATGGTAAAGAATGTGATTAAAGGCTCTTTTTCTATTTCAAAAGTTTTAGTTTTCGGGGGTAATAGCTATGTCCGTGGAAAAAATGAAGATATTAGACTATTTTATGATTGCACATGGTAAAGAATGTGATTAAAGGCTCTTTTTCTATTTCAAAAGTTTTAGTTTTCGGGGGTAATAGCTACGTCCGTGGAAAAAATGAAGATATTAGACTATTTTATGATTGCACATGGTAAAGAATGTGATTAAAGGCTCTTTTTCTATTTCAAAAGTTTTAGTTTTCGGGGGTAATAGCTACGTCCGTGGAAAAAATGAAGATATTAGACTATTTTATGATTGCACATGGTAAAGAATGTGATTAAAGGCTCTTTTTCTATTTCAAAAGTTTTAGTTTTCGGGGGTAATAGCTACGTCCGTGGAAAAAATGAAGATATTAGACTATTTTATGATTGCACATGGTAAAGAATGTGATTAAAGGCTCTTTTTCTATTTCAAAAGTTTTAGTTTTCGGGGGTAATAGCTACGTCCGTGGAAAAAATGAAGATATTAGACTATTTTATGATTGCACATGGTAAAGAATGTGATTAAAGGCTCTTTTTCTATTTCAAAAGTTTTAGTTTCGGGGGTAATAGCTACGTCCGTGGAAAAAATGAAGATATTAGACTATTTTTTGATTGCACATGGTAAAGAATGTGATTAAAGGCTCTTTTTCTATTTCAAAAGTTTTAGTTTTCGGGGGTAATAGCTACGTCCGTGGAAAAAATGAAGATATTAGACTATTTTATGATTGCACATGGTAAAGAATGTGATTAAAGGCTCTTTTTCTATTTCAAAAGTTTTAGTTTTCGGGGGTAATAGCTACGTCCGTGGAAAAAATGAAGATATTAGACTATTTTATGATTGCACATGGTAAAGAATGTGATTAAAGGCTCTTTTTCTATTTCAAAAGTTTTAGTTTTCGGGGGTAATAGCTACGTCCGTGGAAAAAATGAAGATATTAGACTATTTTATGATTGCACATGGTAAAGAATGTGATTAAAGGCTCTTTTTCTATTTCAAAAGTTTTAGTTTTCGGGGGTAATAGCTACGTCCGTGGAAAAAATGAAGATATTAGACTATTTTATGATTGCACATGGTAAAGAATGTGATTAAAGGCTCTTTTTCTATTTCAAAAGTTTTAGTTTTCGGGGGTAATAGCTACGTCCGTGGAAAAAATGAAGATATTAGACTATTTTATGATTGCACATGGTAAAGAATGTGATTAAAGGCTCTTTTTCTATTTCAAAAGTTTTAGTTTTCGAGGGTAATAGCTACGTCCGTGGAAAAAATGAAGATATTAGACTATTTTATGATTGCACATGGTAAAGAATGTGATTAAAGGCTCTTTTTCTATTTCAAAAGTTTTAGTTTTCGGGGGTAATAGCTACGTCCGTGGAAAAAATGAAGATATTAGACTATTTTATGATTGCACATGGTAAAGAATGTGATTAAAGGCTCTTTTTCTATTTCAAAAGTTTTAGTTTTCGGGGTAATAGCTACGTCCGTGGAAAAAATGAAGATATTAGACTATTTTATGATTGCACATGGTAAAGAATGTGATTAAAGGCTCTTTTTCTATTTCAAAAGTTTTAGTTTTCGGGGGTAATAGCTACGTCCGTGGAAAAAATGAAGATATTAGACTATTTTATGATTGCACATGGTAAAGAATGTGATTAAAGGCTCTTTTTCTATTTCAAAAGTTTTAGTTTTCGGGGGTAATAGCTACGTCCGTGGAAAAAATGAAGATATTAGACTATTTTATGATTGCACATGGTAAAGAATATGATTAAAGGCTCTTTTTCTATTTCAAAAGTTTTAGTTTTCGAGGGTAATAGCTACGTCCGTGGAAAAAATGAAGATATTAGACTATTTTATGATTGCACATGGTAAAGAATGTGATTAAAGGCTCTTTTTCTATTTCAAAAGTTTTAGTTTTCGGGGAAAATTTGAAGATATTAGACTATTTTTTGATTGCACATGGTAAAGAATGTGATTAAAGGCTTTTTTTCTATTTCAAAAGTTTTAGTTTTCGGGGCTAATAGCTACATCCGTGGAAAAAATGAAGACATTAGACCATTTTATGATTGCACATGGTAAAGAATGTGATTAAAGGCTCTTTTTCTATTTCAAAAGTTTTAGTTTTCGGGGGTAATAGCTACGTCCGTGGAAAAAATTAAGATATTAGACTATTTTATGATTGCACATGGTATAGAATGTGATTAAAGGCTCTTTTTCTATTTCAAAAGTTTTAGTTTTCGAGGGTAATAGCTACGTCCGTGGAAAAAATGAAGATATTAGACTATTTTATGATTGCACATGGTAAAGAATGTGATTAAAGGCTCTTTTTCTATTTCAAAAGTTTTAGTTTTCGGGGGTAATAGCTACATCCGTGGAAAAAATGAAGATATTAGACTATTTTATGATTGCACATGGTAAAGAATGTGATTAAAGGCTCTTTTTCTATTTCAAAAGTTTTAGTTTTCGGGGGTAATAGCTACGTCCGTGGAAAAAATTACGAAGATATTAGACTATTTTATGATTGCACATGGTAAAGAATGTGATTAAAGGCTCTTTTTCTATTTCAAAAGTTTTAGTTTTCGGGGGTAATAGCTACGTCCGTGGAAAAAATGAAGATATTAGACTATTTTATGATTGCACATGGTAAAGAATGTGATTAAAGGCTCTTTTTCTATTTCAAAAGTTTTAGTTTTCGGGGGTAATAGCTACGTCCGTGGAAAAAATGAAGATATTAGACTATTTTATGATTGCACATGGTAAAGAATGTGATTAAAGGCTCTTTTTCTATTTCAAAAGTTTTAGTTTTCGGGGGTAATAGCTACGTCCGTGGAAAAAATGAAGATATTAGACTATTTTATGATTGCACATGGTAAAGAATGTGATTAAAGGCTCTTTTTCTATTTCAAAAGTTTTAGTTTTCGGGGGTAATAGCTACGTCCGTGGAAAAAATGAAGATATTAGACTATTTTATGATTGCACATGGTAAAGAATGTGATTAAAGGCTCTTTTTCTATTTCAAAAGTTTTAGTTTTCGGGGTAATAGCTACGTCCGTGGAAAAAATGAAGATATTAGACTATTTTATGATTGCACATGGTAAAGAATGTGATTAAAGGCTCTTTTTCTATTTCAAAAGTTTTAGTTTTCGGGGGTAATAGCTACGTCCGTGGAAAAAATGAAGATATTAGACTATTTTATGATTGCACATGGTAAAGAATGTGATTAAAGGCTCTTTTTCTATTTCAAAAGTTTTAGTTTTCGGGGGTAATAGCTACGTCCGTGGAAAAAATGAAGATATTAGACTATTTTATGATTGCACATGGTAAAGAATGTGATTAAAGGCTCTTTTTCTATTTCAAAAGTTTTAGTTTTCGAGGGTAATAGCTACGTCCGTGGAAAAAATGAAGATATTAGACTATTTTATGATTGCACATGGTAAAGAATGTGATTAAAGGCTCTTTTTCTATTTCAAAAGTTTTAGTTTTCGGGGTAATAGCTACTCCGTGGAAAAAATGAAGATATTAGACTATTTTATGATTGCACATGGTAAAGAACGTGATTAAAGGCTCTTTTTCTATTTCAAAAGTTTTAGTTTTCTGGAGTAATAGCTACGTCTCTGGAAAAAATGAAGACATTAGACTATTTTATGATTGGGCATGGTAAAGAATGTGATTAAAGGCTCTTTTTCTATTTCAAAAGTTTTAGTTTTCGGGGGTAATATCTTCGTCCGTGGAAAAAATGAAGATATTAGACTATTTTATGATTGCACATGGTAAAGAATGTGATTAAAGGCTCTTTTTCTATTTCAAAAGTTTTAGTTTTCGGGGTAATAGCTACGTCCGTGGAAAAAATGAAGATATTAGACTATTTTATGATTGCAAATGGTAAAGAATGTGATTAAAGGCTCTTTTTCTATTTCAAAAGTTTTAGTTTTCGGGGGGTAATAGCTACGTCCGTGGAAAAAATGAAGATATTAGACTATTTTATGATTGCACATGGTAAAGAATGTGATTAAAGGCTCTTTTTCTATTTCAAAAGTTTTAGTTTTCAGGGGTAATAGCTACGTCCGTGGAAAAAATGAAGATATTAGACTATTTTATGATTGCACATGGTAAAGAATGTGATTAAAGGCTCTTTTTCTATTTCAAAAGTTTTAGTTTTCGGGGGTAATAGCTACGTCCGTGGAAAAAATGAAGATATTAGACTATTTTATGATTGCACATGGTAAAGAATGTGATTAAAGGCTCTTTTTCTATTTCAAAAGTTTTAGTTTTCGGGGGTAATAGCTACGTCCGTGGAAAAAATGAAGATATTAAGACTATTTTATGATTGCACATGGTAAAGAATGTGATTAAAGGCTCTTTTTCTATTTCAAAAGTTTTAGTTTTCGGGGGTAATAGCTACGTCCGTGGAAAAAATGAAGATATTAGACTATTTTATGATTGCACATGGTAAAGAATGTGATTAAAGGCTCTTTTTCTATTTCAAAAGTTTTAGTTTTCGGGGGTAATAGCTACGTCCGTGGAAAAAATGAAGATATTAGACTATTTTATGATTGCACATGGTAAAGAATGTGATTAAAGGCTCTTTTTCTATTTCAAAAGTTTTAGTTTTTGGGGGTAATAGCTACGTCCGTGGAAAAAATGAAGATATTAGACTATTTTATGATTGCACATGGTAAAGAATGTGATTAAAGGCTCTTTTTCTATTTCAAAAGTTTTAGTTTTCGGGGGTAATAGCTACGTCCGTTGAAGATATTAGACTATTTTATGATTGCACATGGTAAAGAATGTGATTAAAGGCTCTTTTTCTATTTCAAAAGTTTTAGTTTTCGGGGGTAATAGCTACGTCCGTGGAAAAAATGAAGATATTAGACTATTTTATGATTGCACATGGTAAAGAATGTGATTAAAGGCTCTTTTTCTATTTCAAAAGTTTTAGTTTTCGGGGGTAATAGCTACGTCCGTGGAAAAAATGAAGATATTTGACTATTTTATGATTGCACATGGTATAGAGTGTGATTAAAGGCTCTTTTTCTATTTCAAAAGTTTTAGTTTTCGGGGGTAATAGCTACATCTGTGGAAAAAATGAAGATATTAGACTATTTTATGATTGCACATGGTAAAGAATTGATTAAAGGCTCTTTTTCTATTTCAAAAGTTTTAGTTTTCGGGGGTAATAGCTACGTCCGTGGAAAAAATGAAGATATTAGACTATTTTATGATTGCACATGGTAAAGAATGTGATTAAAGGCTCTTTTTCTATTTCAAAAGTTTTAGTTTTCGAGGGTAATAGCTACGTCCGTGGAAAAAATGAAGATATTAGACTATTTTATGATTGCACATGGTAAAGAATGTGATTAAACGCTTTTTTCTATTTCAAAAGTTTTAATTTTCGCGGGTAATAGCTACGTCCGTGGAAAAAATGAAGATATTAGACTATTTTATGATTGCACATGGTAAAGAATGTGATTAAAGGCTCTTTTCCTATTTCAAAAGTTTTAGTTTTCGGGGGTAATAGCTACGTCCGTGGAAAAAATGAAGATATTAGACTATTTTATGATTGCACATGGTAAAGAATGTGATTAAAGGCTCTTTTTCTATTTCAAAAGTTTTAGTTTTCGGGGGTAATAGCTACGTCCGTGGAAAAAATGAAGATATTAGACTATTTTATGATTGCACATGGTAAAGAATGTGATTAAAGGCTCTTTTTCTATTTCAAAAGTTTTAGTTTTCGGGGGTAATAGCTACGTCCGTGGAAAAAATGAAGATATTAGACTATTTTATGATTGCACATGGTAAAGAATGTGATTAAAGGCTCTTTTTCTATTTCAAAAGTTTTAGTTTTCGGGGGTAATAGCTACGTCCGTGGAAAAAATGAAGATATTAGACTATTTTATGATTGCACATGGTAAAGAATGTGATTAAAGGCTCTTTTTCTATTTCAAAAGTTTTAGTTTTCGGGGGTAATAGCTACGTCCGTGGAAAAAATGAAGATATTAGACTATTTTATGATTGCACATGGTAAAGAATGTGATTAAAGGCTCTTTTTCTATTTCAAAAGTTTTAGTTTTCGGGGGTAATAGCTACGTCCGTGGAAAAAATGAAGATATTAGACTATTTTATGATTGCACATGGTAAAGAATGTGATTAAAGGCTCTTTTTCTATTTCAAAAGTTTTAGTTTTCGGGGTAATAGCTACGTCAATGAAGATATTAGACTATTTTATGATTGCACATGGTAAAGAATGTGATTAAAGGCTCTTTTTCTATTTCAAAAGTTTTAGTTTTCGGGGTAATAGCTACGTCCGTGGAAAAAATGAAGATATTAGACTATTTTATGATTGCACATGGTAAAGAATGTGATTAAAGGCTCTTTTTCTATTTCAAAAGTTTTAGTTTTCGGGGGTAATAGCTACGTCCGTGGAAAAAATGGAAGATATTAAACTATTTTATGATTGCACATGGTAAAGAATGTGATTAAAGGCTCTTTTTCTATTTCAAAAGTTTTAGTTTTCGGGGGTAATAGCTACGTCCGTGGAAAAAATGAAGATATTAGACTATTTTATGATTGCACATGGTAAAGAATGTGATTAAAGGCTCTTTTTCTATTTCAAAAGTTTTAGTTTTCGGGGGTAATAGCTACGTCCGTGGAAAAAATGAAGATATTAGACTATTTTATGATTGCACATGGTAAAGAATGTGATTAAAGGCTCTTTTTCTATTTCAAAAGTTTTAGTTTTCGGGGGTAATAGCTACGTCCGTGGAAAAAATGAAGATATTAGACTATTTTATGATTGCACATGGTAAAGAATGTGATTAAAGGCTCTTTTTCTATTTCAAAAGTTTTAGTTTTCGGGGGTAATAGCTACGTCCGTGGAAAAAATGAAGATATTAGACTATTTTATGATTGCACATGGTAAAGAATGTGATTAAAGGCTCTTTTTCTATTTCAAAAGTTTTAGTTTTCGAGGGTAATAGCTACGTCCGTGGAAAAAATGAAGATATTAGACTATTTTATGATTGCACATGGTAAAGAATGTGATTAAAGGCTCTTTTTCTATTTCAAAAGTTTTAGTTTTCGGGGGTAATAGCTACGTCCGTGGAAAAAATGAAGATATTAGACTATTTTATGATTGCACATGGTAAAGAATGTGATTAAAGGCTCTTTTTCTATTTCAAAAGTTTTAGTTTTCGGGGGTAATAGCTACGTCCGTGGAAAAAATGAAGATATTAGACTATTTTATGATTGCACATGGTAAAGAATGTGATTAAAGGCTCTTTTTCTATTTCAAAAGTTTTAGTTTTCGGGGTAATAGCTACGTCCGTGGAAAAAATGAAGATATTAGACTATTTTATGATTGCACATGGTAAAGAATGTGATTAAAGGCTCTTTTTCTATTTCAAAAGTTTTAGTTTTCGGGGTAATAGCTACGTCCGTGGAAAAAATGAAGATATTAGACTATTTTATGATTGCACAT
>NW_027066587.1:0-17939 GCF_032884065.1 Artemia franciscana
AAATTCGCTTTTTTATTCTTTTTCTTTAGTTCAGTGTGTTTTGCCCACCGGGGGGCAACTAGCCTCTCCCCCACACACACCCTTTTCCCCCAAAGGCATCCCGTTAAAAATTTTTAATAACGGAATTGTTCAAATAGTCCGAAGGTCAAACAACCAGGCCTCCAGGGTTGATACCTCCCCCATCATCCGGGGCAAGGCTGTAAGTTATGCAAGTTGTTCATTGTTAAAATATAAGGTTTTAATAGAATGGGTGGTTGTATAAACTTTGGAGAGGACTCATTGGATCAGAAATTTTAAGTTCCAGTACCCTTTTAAGAGTCAAAAGTGATTGGAGGGCAACCACCTCTCACGCCCTAGTTTCCAAAATAAATTCAAATGAAATTTGGAGATAGCCATTTTGTTCAAAATACTAAAAAGGTCAAATAACTATACCTCTGAGGTTGACAACCACCCCTAGTCCCTGGTGCAAGGGCTATAAGTTGTGCAAGTTGCCCATTGCTGACATATAAGGATTTTGATAAAAGAGGATATGTTTGATCCTGGATCTTCAAAAAAGTTTAGAAGGTTAAGGTTAAACTTTCATGAAGTGTTGAGAGGGATGAAAAAAATACAATCAAAACTCACTTTGTCCTTACTGGTTATGAAAAGGGAATATCAGCAATTTTTAATGAACGGCTGTAGGTTGATATTTTCAGGGTGTGTAGAGGGATATTGAAGAGAGATTGGAAGGTAACCAGCCACCCCTCCTCTTTGCACTTTTATGTACCCCCTCTCCTCAGTAATGGTCGAAAATTTATAATTATCGTTGTGTTCAAACTAGTCAAAAGGTCAAATTTTGAAATAGCCATCTTGTTCAAAATAGTTCAAAGGTCAAACAACTATGCCATTTGGATGAAATAACCCTCCACAGCTTTAGAGAGGAATACCAAACATAAGTCAGACTTACTATGCGCATGTTGGGTGTAAAAGGGCCTAGCAACAATACCTAAGGAATGGCTGAGGGCATTAAAAGGTTATGTTGAGGCGGATGTTGAAAAGTAGTTAAAGCGACATAAGCGCCTATTTACATATATATATATATATATATATATATATATATAAAAATAAGTTGTCTGTCTGTCTGTGGATCTGTGGATCTGTGGATCAGGTGACGTCATGTTTCGGCTGACGTCATGAAATTAGTTGTCGTCATTTTTGCTTGAAGGTGACGTCATTCAAGTTATATAAGACATATGTTCGCGTAGAAATCTATTAATGTTTAAGTTTACAATGACTGATGAAGATGCTCAAAGAGTCTATGCCAAAAAACTTGCTGCTGATAGTTCCTCGGCACGCTTTCTTTTCTGACTTTCTCAATCAGCAGCAAGTTTTTTGGCATAGACTCTTTGAGCATCTTCATCAGTCATTGTAAACTTAAACATTAATAGATTTCTACGTGAACATATGTCTTATATAACTTGAATGACGTCACCGTCAAAGCAAAAATGACGGAAACTAATTTCATGACTTAATTTCAGAACTTAATTTCTGTGTTGACTGACGTCATGAAATTAGTTGTCGTCATTTTTGTTATGACGATGCTTAGTATATTGTAAAATACATTAATTTGGTTAATAATATACCATTTAAAACACCAAAATGAACATGCTGGAGTAGTCACTCGGTGAGAGAGGGTGTCAGAACGAAGGTCCTGAAGGTCCCAGAGAGAATGAAGGTCCCAGGTTCAAATCCTGGTTAGGCTAAAAAAGGTAAAAATCTAAAAACTAAAAAAAACTGAAAAAACTAAAAAAGGCAAAAACTACAAAAAAACTAAAAACTAATAAAAAAAAGTTAAGAATAAAAACCAATAAAAAACTGAAAAGAAAAAAAGGAATAAAACTAAAAAAATTTTCATCTAAAAAACTAAAAAAAAACTAAAAAAGGTAAAAACTAAAAGAACTAAAAAGAAAAAAAAACTAAAAAAAAGAAAAAAAACTGAAAAATAAAGGAGAAAAAGAAAACTAAAAAAATATAAATAAAATAAAAAAAACTAAAAAGATAAAAACTTCAAAAAAAAACTAAAAAGAAAAAAGAAAAAAACTAAAAAACCTAAAAAAAGGTCAAAACCAATAAAAAAAAACTAAAAGGAAAAAAGGGAAAAAATTAAAAATTTATTTCATCATATACCAATTCAAAAACGAATGTATACCGGGATGACGACCGGGACACAGGGAATATAAATGACACAACTACAACGGGGACGCCGGGGGGCACAGGGGGATATAAATGACGACCGGGACACCGGGACACAAGGAATATAAATGACGCCCGGGACACTCAAAGAGAAATCAGAGACTGGGACACCGGGACACAAATGACGACCGGGACACAGGGAATATAAATGACGACCGGGACACAGGGACATAACTACAAAGGGGACATCGGGGTGCACAGGGGGATATATAAATGACGATGGCGACTCAGGGAATGGTCGATTAGCAATCACCATCAACAAAGCTCAAGGGCAATCATTAGAATCATGAGGTATAGATCTGAATACGGATTGTTTTCCCATTGACCATTATATGTTGCATGTTCAAGAGTCGGTAAACCTGACAATCTATTTATATGCACAGACAATGGGACAGCAAAGAATGTTGTATATTCGCAAGTTTTACGTAGTTAAAAACATATATATATATATATATATATATATATATATATATATATATATATCTATATTCACAGGTGGGACATAGGGACACAACTACAATGGCGCGTAACTAATATGGCGCGTAACGACTTACGCGCGCGGGGGGGCTTGGGGGGGCGCGAAGCGCCCCCACCAACTAGGGGTGGCGCGAAGCGCCACCCCAACAGCTAGTATATATATATATATATAATGAAAAAAGAAATCACCAATGCAACAGCACAAACACGTAAAAAAAAAGAAGACAGAAGGAGAAAAGGAAGACTGTTTTCCTACATTAGTAATTAATATATATCAGTTCTTGAATGAGACCTTAACCCTATTTATCCACACAATTATATAGGTCAGACAGCATAGCCATACACAATCAGCCTTAAAGAATAATCCATGGACAGGCAGTCGTGTCGTAAGTAAGTATAAGTCGTCATATATATATATATATATATATATATATATATATATATATATATATATATATATATATATATATATATATATATATATATATATATATATATATATATATATATATATATATATATATATATATATATATATATATATATGGCTATTGGATTTCAAGAGAAAAATCTAGAAGCAATTATGCAATTTTTCCGACTTAGGAAGTCGGGTTATTCCAGCTTACCAGATGATTTTTCCGTTGGAGTTGGGAATTGTATGACAAAATTCTACTTTTGGGTCTCCAGTTCCTTCAGGGTTGTTCGCAATATGGGAAAAGGACCTTTGTTCTGTGCAAGCAAAAGTTATATTAAAATATTTAAATAAATTCTTCTAGGAAAAGCATACAATTTCGGAATTCTCAGCTTATTTCTGCTGAACATAATGAAGGTGATAAGTATTTTTCAGCAAAAATCTAATGTATAAAATGGGGTTCTATTTCAACAGCACCTATGGATTCTGTTTAACAGAAACCGTGCTTAAAACACGGGGCTTGACTGAAGTTTCAAACTTAATCGGACCATAAGACCTAGAAAAATCCTTGGAAGGTAGCACTAAATGAATAACGTTTCAAGGTAGGAACATTGGAACCATATGTTCCAATGTTCCATATGACAAGGGATTTTTATGCTGGCATAGGGGATTATAGCCTTCAATTCCTTGCTTATCTTAATCTTTCCCTGATTGCCTGCTACTTTTAGTCCTCCAAAACCATTTCGCTTTTTATGATATAGTCATTTGTGTTCTCAGACAGTTAAGAACCCTTGTAGGGTTTTAATTTTCATTTAAAAGAAAACTTTTTAGTTCAATTTTTTAAAGAAATCCTGAGAATTAAGATGTCTTTCAAATTAGCAGACAATGGCCTATTGCGGCATCATTAAAAGGAAGTATTAAAAAATCGTTAATTGCAGATGTTTCCTTTGAGTTGCGGGAGAAAATTATTTTTTACTGCTAAAGGTCTGGAAAACAACCAAAAATGGGGAACAACGACTTTTTTTAATAAAAGAAATTCCTTAAACTTTGGCTGTATCTTCTTAGCAATCCAAGAAGAAAAAATTAACTGAAAGTAAGGAGCAGCATTAAAACTCAAAACGAACAGAAATTGTTCCACATATGAAGGGGCCACTCCTCTACCTTGCTCTTTACGCTAAAGCTGTTAGCACTTTTAAAAAAGCTTTCTATTCTAATTAAACGGCCCCTTTGTTTCAGTAGCCGTTCTTGAAAATTGGGAAAAACAGTTAAACTTTAGCGTAAAGAACGAGGTGCTGAGGAGGGGGTATCCCTTCATATACGGAAAAAATTCTGCTCATTTTGATTTTTAGTGTTGCTCCTTACTTTCAGTTAAAAAAAAAACTTGTTTTTATATTTAAGTTCTGTTCGTTTTTCAAATAATGCAGGTAAATTTCGTTCAGACTCCATGAAATATAGCCCCACCCCCCTCAAGGGAAACTCCTCCGCGAAAGGTCCATCCAACGTAAAGTAAACCCCCCGTCAAGTTCCCTCCAATCAGTTCCATCCTCGCTGAAAATCTGCCTCTCTGTAAAATTTCTTGCGAACGATTCAGCCTAAAAAATTGTCATTGGCATATTGAATCTTTATTCAATACTTGAATCTTTAATCGGTTTCTCGATCACTCCGGAAATGTCCCTTCCCCGGGAATGTCTTCACATGCAAAATTGAGTTGGCAAAGATAATGTAAGACAATTAACAAGAATTTCATTTGGGATTCTGTCTAATCGCTCCTATGTAAATTTTTCCCTTGAATCCCCCCTAGGAATTTCTTTCCCGAAGGAAGATTATCCCAATGGAAATCACCCCAAGTACAAAATCCCCCTCCCCGAAAAATGTCTGTATACTTCCCAATAACAAATACTATACGTAAGAAATATAAAAAAGAGAAAATATAATATATAAGAGAAATATAATATCAATGTACTAAAATCTTGATATTATATTTCTCTAAATGTTTATTCAATTTGCTTTAATTACCCTTGTTTTCTCTTTTCTTTTTTTTCTCTCTCTCTTTCATTTTCAATTTTTTGTTGTTTTGGTCCTTAACAAGTTCGCTTCTAGGATCTTTAGTATTGTTGTTGTTATGTGTTTTCTTTTCTTTTTGAATAAATTGAATAATAAATTTGAATTTTTTTGAATAAACAATGGGCAAATTTCATAACTTATAGGCCTCTCCTCACGGACTGTGGTGGGTCATTTTACCTCTAAAAACATAGTTATTTAATCTTTCAACTATACTGAACAAAATGGCTATTTCGAAATTTTGATTAGATAACTTTGAGAAATAAATGGGCGTAGAAGGGGGCCAGTTGCCCTCGAATATTTTTTGACATTTAAAAATGCCACTAGAACTTTTAGTTTGCGTTCGAATGCGTCTTCTCCCGATCTTCTAGGACTATTATTTCAATATGACCACCCCAGAAAAAAGAAATTATCACGCACTCGTGATCTGTCTTCTGGCAAAAATAGTGGAATTCCACATTTTTGTACATAGGAGCTTGTAGGAGTTTATATGAGCTTCAGCACTTGGGTTCTCGGATACGCTGAAACTGTTGTTGTGATTTTCATCATTTGAATTTTAGAGGTTGTTTCCCCCTATTTCAAAAATCAGGCAATTTTTTTCAGGCTTGTAACTTTTGATGGGTAACACTAAACTTGATAACTCTAGTATGTTTGGAACCAGCATAATAAGTTGGTTGTTTTGATGTATCTATTGATATCAAAATTCTATTTTTTAGAGCTTCGGTTACTATTGAGCCGAGTCACTCCTTACTTACAGTTTGTTACCACGAACTGTATGATAAAAGTTAAAACCCACGCTTTTTTGCCCATCCCACCTACATATATGAAGGACTAATCACTGAAACTTTGAACATTAGGCACTAAAGTGCCCTTTTTTACATTTCAGACATAACCCCCAGCCAATAAGAATATTTACTGGATACTCTCTTCTGATAGCTTGTGCACCTATTTGCAATAATTAATCAGATGAAATCAATTCAGTTCAATGAAATTTCAAAACAATTTTCAACAATAATTTTTTTTGCTCGTTCACAAGAAATTATTTTCGGGGAGGGAGGATAATAAAAAGAAATGGTTTGATTATCTGAATAATAAGTGTCCTGAAAATTTTGTATGTTGAAGAAGAGGCGGCCAAAAATTTATATTGACCGTTTTGATAGATTTGTCTTGAGGAACACACCAAAGGCAACGGGAGAACATGGAATCAATTGGGGAAGTAAAACTGTCCTGGACTTAGTTTATGCTGATGATTTAAGCACCCTAGATGAAGGTCTCACCAAAATGAATGGACTTATAGAGAAATTACATTAAAAAAAAACTAGTTTTTGTAACTGAAAGTAAGGAGCGACATTAAAACTTAAAACGAACAGAAATTACTCCGTATATGAAATGGGTTGTCCCCTCCGCAATCCATCGCTCTTTACGCTAAAGCTTTTAGTTGTTTTAAAAAGCGGAATTGTGGCAAAGAGCGTAAAGAGCGAGGGATTGCGGAGGGGACAACCCATTTCATATAATGTGCTATGTACGAGAATAATACTGCTGCGGTTAAGGTAGGAAATGAGGTTAGCAACTGGTTTTGTATTAAATCAGGAGTTAAGCAGGGTTGTGTTCTATCCCCCTTTATATGGATCATTTTGATGGACTTCGTCTTAAGGAGCACAGGAAAGGCAATTGGAGACCATGGAATCAAATGGGGAGGAAGAACGCTCCTGGACTTAGATTATGCTGATGATTTAAGCATATCAAATAAAAGTGTGAGCGAAATGAATGATTTTTTAGAGGTTTTACGAGTTCAGGGTGCTAAAATAGGCTTGAAAATTAATATTAAGAAGACTAAGTCACTAAGGCTAGGAATAAGTGAAGATGAACAGGTGACATTAGGTAACGAAAAGATTGTTCAGGTTGGGAACTTCAGTTACCTTGGTAGTATTATTAGTAAAGGCGGCGGGTGCAGTGAAGATATCAAAAGTAATATAGTAAAGGCCCATCGGTTTTTCTTCAAAATTTAAAAAAGTTTAGAAGAATAAGTAGGTTAGGCTACGAACTAAGATTATAACATTGGAAGCTACAGTGATGACAATTGTCAAGGGTGATTCTGAAGCGTAGGCACTCCGTAAAACGGAGGAGGATTTTCTAGATGTGTTTCAGAGGTATTGCCTATGGCTTGTTTTGGGTACCCGATTGATTGATCGTGTCTCAAACAGTAAGCGGTAAGAAAAATGTAGTTAAATACCGCTTTCTAGGGTTTCAAGAAAGGATGAGATGTCTGCGACACGTTCTGTGAATCAAGAATGGCATATTGCCAAAGATCGTCCTTGTCAGTCAACCATCTAGGGCCAAACGAAAAGAAGATTGTCCCTGATTGAGGAGGGAGGATGTCGTAAGGAAGGATATGAAGGAAATTGGAGCCTCTTGTGAGAGTTAAAGAGGGATCTTTTGAATATATTGGGATGGAGGAGGGCCTTGCGTAGCTGTGCTGGCCTCAGGCCGCATGGGGCTGCAGTGAGTTGTTAGTAGTAGTAGTAGTAGTAGTAGTAGTGGTAGTAGACATTTGGTTGAGTTTTGTGTGTTGAAGAAGAAGTGGAGCTAAGTGGCCCTTTTCAGGGCAAAATTGTCGTTTTGCATGCTATTAAAAAGGGCACTAGGACCTTCATATTTCTCATTTAAATGATCCCTTCCCTGATATTCCTAGACCACTCGTTCAACAAGATCAACCCTCGAAAAAAACGAAACACCCATTTCTGACATTCTTCTCGGGAAAAACACTAAATGTGGTGTTTTTGCAGATAAAGGGTGTAGATAGATTAGTGTTATTTTCATAGAATATGTTATTTTCACATGAATTTGAGTTTTGTGTGTTGAAGAAGAAGTGGAGCTAAGTGGCCCTTTTCAGGGCAAAATTGTCGTTTTGCATGCTATTAAAAAGGGCACTAGGACCTTCATATTTCTCATTTAAATGATCCCTTCCCTGATATTCCTAGACCACTCGTTCAACAAGATCAACCCTCGAAAAAAACGAAACACCCATTTCTGACATTCTTCTCGGGAAAAACACTAAATGTGGTGTTTTTGCAGATAAAGGGTGTAGATAGATTAGTGTTATTTTCATAGAATATGTTATTTTCACATGAATTTTAGCTGAATTTGATGGTGTATGTTTACCAAAATTACTATCCTGTTTGGGGATATTTTCCCAGTTTTTTTTTTTTTTTTTTGAAATTCGGCAAATTTTCTCAGACTTGTAACTGTTGATTGTTAAGTCTAAGCTAAAATTATGTTTTGTATTTGGAATCACCCTAAAAATCCTGAATCTTTTGATGGGTATAATAATTATTAACATTTTTGAGTTGTGGTTAGTGTAAAACTTGAAGCGTGTTTAGATCCCATTCAGCAAAAAAAAAAAAACTAAGGGGTAATGACTTGTTGGCTAGATGAATTGCCAGTCGGGATGCCTATGATGGTCTTATCAAACCCAAAAGTCTGAAGAAAGGAACATTACACCTCAACTTTTTTCTCCTTCTGTATAAATATATAATTAAAAATACATATAAAAAATTACTGCTCTAATATTTAATTTTGTTTTCATTAGTCTAGAGAAGATTAATGCTTAGCCATAATTCATGAAACGCTAAACCCATTATATTGGGGTTTGCAATTAAGAATTATTTAAATATTTTTATCTATAGTACCTTTCGCACGAGTCTGTGCAATAGTGCCAAAAATTTTATCACAATATCCGGATTCCTAAATGACCTTTTGCTGAATCAAGCATAGACAATTATGGGCTACTATCTCTCACCTCATGATTTTGAGGATCCCCAAAATCAGTTGGCATCAGAAAATTACCAATAGGGAAATCCGACTGAAAACAAACCAGCCCATAGTGACCGAAGTTTTGAAGAAACGAAGATGGACATATTTGGGTCATGTTCTACGCATGCCCGAAGACAGACTTCCCTCAAGAGTGTATCAATGGCAGCCTGAAGGAAGACGAAGACGAGGCCGACCAAAACACACACTGCGGAGGCAGTATGATCGGGACCTAAAAAATGCAAAAATTTCCATCACTCCGCAATGGGAAGATATCACTGCAGCCGCACAGCTTCGTGATGAATGGAGAGACTTTGTCGACGCCCAATGCGCCACCGATGGCTCAGGAGGATCTAAGGTCTAAGGTAATCTCTCACCACTACCAAGGCTTGCATCACATCTAGGGCTAAACATCCTGGAAGCTACTGTCCTAGGATGATTGTAATCTGGGGGGCACACTGAAACGAAACCGGTATACTATAAAACACGCTAGACAGGTTCATGATGATATTAGAAAAGGTGACATAACACCAACTAGCGTTGCTTCAGCAATGAACCTAGTGCCTCATGCGTATTTTTTCCAACTTACTTTTTAAGGAAGGAGTGGTCGTAAAAACTTGGAAGGGTGCTGGAAACTGAAAATTTGAGTGATTTTCAAGGGCATTTCTGAATTAAAGGAATGTAAGGAAATAGTAAACTGAAATAAGAAAGAAGATTAAAAGAAACGAAGGTTTCTTTTTGTACCTCTGAATTTAATTTCTTCCGTTAAACCTACCCCAGTCTTAAACCCAGTAATGTTACCGATGAACTATTTTGTAATATGAGAGCTAAAACTGTCCCTGGATACAAAATCAAAAATTGGCATACATAAGTCTTTCAACATCTTCATCTACTTCGCATCACGATTTCTGGCCTTCAAAGGCTGTGACTTTTCAAGGAAATACACCCTCTTCTTGGACTAGAATTGCCAGTATGTTGAACCCAGCCCCTTGTAAGATTTTTTATGCAAAGGACATGCCTTTTAGCCAAGTTTTGAGTGTTTTAGCGTGTTCCTTGTACGTGTTACAATTTTTTCAGAAAGCTTTAGTGACTTTCAGTGCCTGTTTTGCTAATCCAAAAAGCTTAACTTTGGAGGTGAAAATTACATTTTAAATTGAGCGCAGCAGCCAGGGCCGCATCCAGGATTGTTTGTTTTTTGGGAAGGGGAGGTTACACAAAAAACTTTAAAGAAACGCATCAAAAAATTTGTATATGCATTTTTTATACGTTTTTACGAGTCGGACAAACATTTCAGAGGGTGATTGGACGGAATGGAAGGAAAGATAAGAAATGAGATAAAAATGAAAGTACTAACAATAAGTACTAAGAAAAACAACGTGTAATCTTCCAATTCTAGATTTCATATATAAAGTTTTTCCAGCAAATAGTTTGAACAGCGGCTCTAATGAAGTCTCCTAAACCTCTTTGTCCTCATCTGTGGATGCTCGCAATACTTTTACTTTTCCTACCATCAATACTTTTCTAAATACTTTTTAACTGAAAATTGAAATGAGGACTTTTCTGACTTATAAGTGCTCAGACAGAAACGTTTTCATTGCTCAGAGATGTGAGAATAAACAGGATCTGCCAGCTTCCAACTGCAAAGACGTAGAAGATGAAAAATAGTATTGAATAGCCCCTAGTAGCCTCAGACTGCTACACCTATATGGGTTGTATCGAACATGTGCAACACATTGTTATCTATTATGATGATGATGATAAATTTATTTCCATTTGTAGGACAAAAAAAATTGTCTTAAATGGAGTATAAAATAATAAGGAAAGGAAAAAAAAACAAACAAGAAAGCAAGAAAAAACAGAAAATCCACATTAGCCTAAATACATAAACCAATAAATCCACATTAACTAAATATATACAACACATGAGTCAACACAAACTAAATTACACCGTAGCAAGGTATAAACTATGATTGGCATCCAAGCCCGCCGCAAACCGATCACACCGATCTTTTACCCGCTGAACTGGTTCTGTGAGACTATTAAATAAAAAAAAACATGTTTTTTAGCTGAAAGTAAGGAGCAACATTAAAACTTAAAACAAACAGAAATTACCCCGTATATGAAGGGGGCTGTTCCCTCTTCAACGCCCTGCTCTTTACGCTAAAGTTTTTGCTCTTTTAAAAATTAGAGTTGAGAGGAAGAGTCAAACTTTAGCGGAAAGAGCAGGCCGTTGAAGAGGGAACAGCCCCTTTTTTTGCCGTAGCAAAAAATGTGTTTTTTGCCGTAGCGAAAAACAGCAAATTTGCAGTCTCCGGTATCCAAATTTGGCTAGGAATAAATCACCGATTTTAACGTTCGCAGGATTCATACCTAGTAAATGAAAGATTATAAAGTGAAAGAAACTTATCTTTCCGTGAGGGCCGAGCCTCACTAATGTATCCAAGTGAACAATCAGTCCAAACTGTGCGAGGTCGGCCCAACTGCTAATCCTTCTCTACACTAAAAAGTGTAATTAACGCGCAGGCAAATTACATCCAATTTTCTCTACACACCACACTTGGCTATCGTGTCTAATTTTCTCAATTCAAAACGCCAAAAGTCTGATTGTGTGATAAATTCAAGTATCAGTGCACAATTTCTGTAGTCACTGAATTAATTCATGGCTAAGGAATCAAGTTCAAACAATTCCAAAGTTCAAACAGGTGTAATCCCTTTGAGAGCTAGTTCAATACTGCAGCATATCAGTATACTGCAGGCATCTTCTTTGAATTGAATTCATTTTTTTCGGTAATCTCGGGTATAACGTTTTTTTTCTGATATTATGAGAAATAGAAACATTCGGATCGAAACGAAGATTTTTAATTATAGGAATGGCTTAAGAATACTAAGTGAAAACTATCATGGCATGCTGAGGGGGATGTAAAACTGACGAAAAGGCAATATGCGCATACTTCCTTATATGAAATTACTCCGTATGTGAAAGGAGCTTTTCCTCTTCAAAGCCCCGCTCTTTACGCTAAAGTTTGACTCTTTATCTTAACTCTACCTCTTAAAACAGTAAAAACCTAATTTCTGTTTTTTTAAGTTTTAATGTTGCTCCTTACTTTCAGTTGAAAAAACTTGTTTTTTTTTATTTAATTTCTGAACGTTTTTTAGTTAATCCATGTTTTGATTTTGGCTCTCGGCAGCTGAATAATTAAAGCAAAATTTGCATATTTATTTATTTGGCTAAATGGCTTTCCCATAGTTTTCATCGAATGATTTTGAGAAAAAAGGAGGGGGAGGAGGCCCAGTTGCCCTCCAATTTTTGGGTACTTAAAAAGGCAACTAGAACTTATATTTTTTTACTAACGTTTTCATTAGTAAAAGATATATGTAACTTACGAATTAGCTTACGTAACAAACTTCTATATTCGTACGTTTTTATTATGTACTAGCTGTTGGGGTGGCGCTTCGCGCCACCCCAACACCTAGTTGGTGGGGGCGCTTCGTGCCCCCTCCCAAGCCCCCCCGCGCGCGTAAGTCGTTACGCGCCATATTAGTTACGCGCCATTGTAGTTGTGTCCCTATGTCCCACCTGTGAATATAGATATATATATATATATATATATATATATATATGTTTTTAACTACGTAAAACTTGCGAATATACAACATTCTTTGCTGTCCCATTGTCTGTGCATATAAATAGATTGTTTACCGACTCTTGAAAATGCAACATATAATGGTCCATGGGAAAACAATCCGTATTCAGATCTATACCTCATGATTCTAATGATTGCCCTTGAGCTTTGTTGATGGTGATTGCTAATCTACCATTCCCTGTGTCGCCATCGTCATTTATATATCCCCTTGTGCCCCCCGGCATCCCCTTTGTAGTTTTGTCCCTGTGTCCCGGTCGTCATTTGTGTCCCGGTGTCCCAGTCTGTGATTTCTCTTTGAGTGTCCCGGGCGTCATTTATATTCCATGTGTCCCGGTGTCTCGGTCGTCATTTATATCCCCCTGTGCCCCCCGGCGTCCCCGTTGTAGCTGTGTCCCTTTGTCCCGGTCGTCATTTATATTCCCTGTGTCTCGGTCGTCATTTGTATCCCGGTGTCCCGGTCTGTATATACATTCGTTTTTTAGTTTTGTTTTTCTCCTTTATTTTTTTCCTTTTTTATTTTTTTTTATTTTTTAGTTTATTTAGATTTTTAGATTTTTTAGTTTTTTTATTAGTTTTTATTTTTTTTTTCCTTTTTAGTTTTTTTGTAGTTTTTACCTTTTTTTTAGTTTTTTTAGTTTTTTAGTTTTTTTTAGTTTTTAAGCTTTTTAGATTTTTTTATTTTGTTTCTTTTTTTTTGTAGTTTTTACCTTCTTTAGATTTTTGCTTCTTTTATTTTTTTAGCTTTTTTAGTTTTTTTTCGTTATTTCTTTTTAGTTTTTTTGTAGTTTTTATCTTTTTTATTTTTTTGTATTTTTATTCATATTTTTTTAGTTTTCTTTTTCTCTTTTATTTTTCAGTCTTTTCCTTTTTTTAGTTTTTTTCTTTTTAGTTTTTAGTTTTTTTTTAGTTTTTTACCTTTTTTTAGTTTTTTTAGTTTTTTTAGTTTTTTAGATTTTTTAGTTTTTTTATTAGTTTTTAGTTTTTTTTTGTAGTTTTTGCCTTTTTTAGTTTTTTCAGTTTTTTTTAGTTTTTAGTTTTTTACCTTTTTTTAGTTTTTTTTTAGTTTTTTAGCTTTTTTAGTTTTTTTTTTTCTTTTTAGTTTTTTTTTGTAGTTTTTACCTTTTTTAGTTTTTTTTCTTATTTTGTATTGGTGTGAAATAATTCAGACGTCATATGCGGACAAACATGACGTCACCTGATCCACAGATCCACACACAGACAACTTATTTTTATATATATAGATATGAGAGGGCTCACCCACTCGACAACACATTGCTCTTTACATTAAAGCTTAAATTTTGTCCCCTGAATCACAAAGGCCGTAGAATAAATAATTGAAATTACTAAAAATACTTTAGCGTAAAGACTGAGGTATTAGGAGGAGGTGAGCCCCTTACATGCGTAATATTTTCTGTTGGTTTTAATTTTTAATGCTACTCCTTACTTTCAGTTGAAAAAACTTTTGCATATTTATGTTTTCATTGTTTTTAAAATAATGTTAGAAAATACTGTGCCCCCTTTATGGAAATCTTCTTCCCCCATGACAAAGTCCTCCATGGAAATTATCCCCCACAAAACCCCCTCTTCTCAACCCCCTTCCCAACCAAAAATACCCCTGAAAACGTCTTTACACTCCCCAAAAACCATTATTATATGCAAACTCTGGTCAAAATTTGTAACTTGCAGCCCCTCCCACGGGGACTGTGGGGGAGTAAGTCGACCACAAAAACATAGTTATAAGGTTTTTCGACTATGTTGAATAAAATGGCTATCTCAGAATTTTGATGCGACGGCTTTGGGAAAAAATGAGCGTGGGAGGGGGCCTAGGTGCCTTCCAGTTTTTTGGTCACTTAAAAAGGGCACTAGAACTTTTCATTTCCGTTCGAATGAGCCCTCTCGCAAAATTCCAGGAACACTGGGTCGATACGATCACCCCTGGGGAAAAGAAAAAAAACAAACAAACAAATAAACACGCATCCGTGATTTGTCTTCTGGCAAAAAATACAAAATTCCACATTTTTGTAGACAGGAGCTTGGAACCTGTACAGTATGTTCTCTGATACGCTGAATCTGATGGTGTGATTTTCGCTAAGATTCTATGACTTTTAGGTGTTTCCCCCTATTTTCTAAAATAGGGCAAATTTTCTCAGGCTCGTAACTTCTGATGGGTAGGACTAAACTTGATGAAACTTATATATTTGAAATTAGCATTAAAATGCGATTCTTTCGATGTAACTATTGATATCAAAATTCCGTTTTTTAGAGTTTTGGTTACTATTGAGCCGGGTTGCTCCTTACTACAGTTCGTTACCAGGAACTGTTTGATATTTTTTCACAACATGATCATTTCTAATCCAAAGTGGCAAAGTCAGTAAAAACTTGGCATACAATAAGTTAATCGGACATATTTCACATCAGTCGCTGTAAATATGGGCAAAAAGGGGGAAAGTGCAAGAAGTTGGGGGCTTACAAAAATTGAATTGAGGTGGGCAAGGACCTTTCAATTATATTTCGATTTGTACGGTACAAGTACTCCATATGCCTTACAAGTTTGATTTATAAAATGGCTGATAAGACCATCTCGAGTAGACTTCATGGTTCTACCAATAGGCAGTCCAAGATACGTGAATTATAGCTACGAGATCCATACAATTACTGGACTGCGTGACTGTTTGGGCATTTTGTAGATTCAGCACTAGCAAATGCGCTCCACGATTCTATGGGTCATGGTCCAGAAGTTTCTTGTGACAAAAAACAGCTCATAAGCTTTTAATTCGGTGTCGCTGAGTTTTGCTTAATCCCAGAAGCCTAAAGCTGTGAGGCCAAGTTAATACAAGCAACAGCAGCGCTGTGCTTACTGGAATTTTATGACTTGAAAAATGCTGCTCAGTGCAGATGGACACTGATGGGTAAATGGGCATATGGGTGTTGTAAATAGTCAAGATGAAACTACGCAAGGTGCTCTATTTGACAAGAGACAAGTATTGCTTTCAAAATTTTCAAAAAGAGTGAAGCTTTGTTTGGAAAATTTTACTTATTATTCGATATTTCCCAATACTTTCAGCTGGATAAGGATTAAATGTCCACATCTGTGGACTTTCTACAGGAAGGAAGCTAGAGGGATAGAATTTAAACGCTTATTAGCGTCAATAATGTTTTTTTTAAACTTGATCTTAATAAATCAACAAAATTGCAAAAGAGTTTGTATTGTCAGGTCTCAAGAAGATAGGCCTACTAATAAAAAAAAGTTTAGTTCCACCGAGATGGCCTCTCATAGTTTTTAGATTTTAAATAACTAATTTTTGATATGAAAAACGAACAGTTCATTCAATGATAAATACACCAGTCTCTTGCTAAAAGGGCGGTATAAAGAAGTGTTCTTCCACGAAGAAAATCCGCCATAATTTTTTCGCTTATAATATCTAATTTTTGCCAAGGAGTAAAACCAACAGTTCCCTTAATTTTATCTGAATGCCTATGGTTTAACCTATAAATCTTATGTCTGTAAAACATGTTCGTATTTGATTTCCTTACACAACCTCGCCTTAGCACAAAGCTTTCTTAAAAAGGAATATTCCAAGGGAAAATTTTCGCAGCATGTTTTCACAGGGATTTTATTTCCCTATTGGTTTCAGATAGGATGCATTTTCATTTACGACAGTCTGTATTCATAACATAAATTGCAGCTTTTTTTCTTTTTTATTTTTCTCGTTCTACTAATAAAAAGGCGGCGTTAGTTCTCACATTACAAAATAATTCAACAGAAACATTATAGAACGCAAGACTGTTGGATGTCTAATGGAAGAAAGTAAATTCAAAGCAAAAAAAACTTCATTGTTTTAATTTCATCTTCTTTCTTATTTAAGTGTGGTGCACCAACAGTTGAAAAAAAAATGTATATATATATATGTAAATACACACACACACATATATATATATATATATATATATATATATATATATATATATATCTATATATATAAAAATAAGTTGTCTGTGGATGGATGGATGGATGGATGTGTCAGGTGACGTCACCTGAAAAAACTGGATTAGGTGACGTCAAAACTGAAAAAACTAAAAAAAGGCAAAAACTACAAAAAAAACTAAAAACTAATAAAAAAAATAAAAAAGCTAAAAAACTAAAAAAACTATAAAGGTAAAAACCAATAAAAAACTAAAAAAAAAACTGAAAAACTAAAAAAAGGCAAAAACTACAAAAAAAAACTAAAAACTAATAAAAAAAGTAAAAAAGCTAAAAAACTAAAAAAACTAAAAAAACTAAAAAAAGGTAAAAAACTAAAAAAAATAAAAAATAAAAAAAAACTAAAAAAAAGGAAAAAACTGAAAAATAAGCTAAAATAAAGGTAAAAACCAATAAAAAACTAAAAAAAAAAGGAAAAAACTAATAAATGACGACACTCAAAGAGAAAGCGACCAGGACAAAAGGAATGTTCGATTAGCAATCAACAAAGCACCGGGACACAGGGAGTATAAATGACGACCAGGACATAAGTAAAAAAAAAAAACTATCTATATATAAAAAAATAAGTTGTCTGTGGATCTGTGGATCGTGGATCAGGTGACGTCACCTGAAAAAACTGGATCAGGTGACGTCAAAACTGAAAAAACTAAAAAAAGGCAAAAACTACAAAAAAAACTAAAAACTAATAAAAAAAATAAAAAAGCTAAAAAACTAAAAAAACTAAAAAAAGGCAAAAACTACAAAAAAAACTAAAAACTAATAAAAAAGCTAAAAAACTAAAAAACTAAAAAAAAAGGCAAAAACTACAAAAAAACTAAAAACTAATAAAAAAAATAAAAAAGCTAAAAAACTAAAAAAACTAAAAAAACTAAAAAAAGGTAAAAAACTAAAAAAACTAAAAACTAAAAAAAAACTAAAAAAGGTAAAAACTAAAAGAACTAAAAAAGAAAAAAATAAATGACGACACTCAAAGAGAAAGCGACCAGGACAAAAGGAATGTTCGATTAGCAATCAACAAAGCACCGGGACACAGGGAGTATAAATGACGACCAGGACACAAGTAAAAAAAAAAATTAACAAAACTAAAAAGAAGGTAAAAACTACAAAAAAACTAAAAAGAAAAAAAAACTAAAAACTAATAAAAAAACTAAAAAATCTAAAAATCTAAATAAACTAAAAAAGAAAAAAAAAGGAAAAAAATAAAGGAGAAAAACAAAACTAAAAAACGAATGTATATACAGACCGGTACACCGGGATACAAATGACGACCGGGACACAGGGAATATAAATAACGACCGGGACACAGGGACACAACTACAAC
>NW_027066588.1:0-17936 GCF_032884065.1 Artemia franciscana
ATCATATTTTTTACCATGTGCAATCATAAAATTGTCTAATATCTTCATTTTTTCCACAGACAAAGCTATTACCCTCGAAAACTAAAACTTTTGAAATAAGAAAAGAGCCTTTAATCACATTCTACGTATTTTGAAAAAATGAAGATATTAGACTATTTTATGATTGCAAATGGTAAAGAATGTGATTAAAGGCTCTTTTCCTATTTCAAAAGTTGTAGTTTTCGAGGGTAATAGCTTTGTCCGTGGAAAAAATAAAGATATTAGACAATTTTATGATTGCACATGGTAAAGAATGTGATTAAAGGCTCTTTTCCTATTTCAAAAGTTTTAGTTTTCGAGGGTAATAGCTACGTATGTTGAAAAAATGAAGATATTAGACTATTTTATGATTGCAAATGGTAAAGAATGTGATTAAAGGCTCTTTTCCTATTTCAAAAGTTTTAGTTTTCGAGGGTAATAGCTTTGTCTGTGGAAAAAATGAAGATATTAGACAATTTTATGATTGCACATGGTAAAGAATGTGATTAATGGCTCTTTTCCTATTTCAAAAGTTTTAGTTTTCGAGGGTAATAGCTACGAAGGTTGAAAAAATGAAGATATTAGACTATTTTATGATTGCAAATGGTAAAGAATGTGATTAAAGACTCTTTTCCTATTTCAAAAGTTTTAGTTTTTGAGGGTAATAGCTTTGTCTGTGGAAAAAATGAAGATATTAGACAATTTTATGAATGCACATGGTAAAGAATGTGTTTAAAGGCTCTTTTCCTATTTCAAAAACTTTAGTTTTCGAGGTTAATAGCTACATATGTTGAAAAAATGAAGATATTAGACTATTTTATGATTGCAAATGGTAAAGAATGTGATTAAAGGCTCTTTTCCTATTTCAAAAGTTTTAGTTTTCGAGGGTAATAGCTTTGTCTGTGGAAAAAATGAAGATATTAGACAATTTTATGATTGCACATGGTAAAGAATGTGATTAATGGCTCTTTTCCTATTTCAAAAGTTTTAGTTTTCGAGGGTAATAGCTACGAAGGTTGAAAAAATGAAGATATTAGACTATTTTATTATTGCAAATGGTAAAGAATGTGATTAAAGACTCTTTTCCTATTTCAAAAGTTTTAGTTTTTGAGGGTAATAGCTTTGTCTGTGGAAAAAATGAAGATATTAGACAATTTTATGATTGCACATGGTAAAGAATGTGATTAAAGGCTCATTTCCTATGTCAAAAGTTTTAGTTTTAGAGGGTAATAGCTACGTATGTTGAAAAAATGAAGATATTAGACTATTTTATGATTGCAAATGGTAAAGAATGTGATTAAAGGCTCTTTTCCCATGTCAAAAGTTTTAGTTTTCGAGGGTAATAGCTACGTATGTTGAAAAAATGAAGATATTAGACAATTTTATGATTGCACATGGTAAAGAATGTGATTAAAGGCTCTTTTCCTATGTCAAAAGTTTTAGTTTTAGAGGGTAATAGCTACGTATGTTGAAAAAATGAAGATATTAGACAATTTTATGATTGCACATGGTAAAGAATGTGATTAAAGGCTCTTTTCCTATTTCAAAAGTTTTAGTTTTCGAGGGTAATAGCTACGTATGTTGACAAAATGAAGATACTAGACTTTTTTATGATTGCACATTGTAAAGAATGTTATTAAAGGCTCTTTTCCTATTTCAAAAGTTTTAGTTTTCGAGGGTAATAGCTACGTATGTTGAACAAATGAAGATATTAGACTATTTTATGATTGTAAATGGTAAAGAATGTGATTAAAGGCTCTTTTCTTATTTCAAAAGTTTTAGTTTTCGAGGGTAATAGCTACGAAGGTTGAAAAAATGAAGATATTAGACTATTTTATGAATGAAAATGGTAAAGAATGTGATTAAAGGCTCTTTTCCTATTTCAAAAGATTTAGTTTTCGAGGGTAATAGCTACGTATGTTGAAAAAATGAAGATATTAGACTATTTTATGATTGCATATGGTAAAGAATGTGATTAAAGGCTCTTTTCCTATGTCAAAAGTTTTAGTTTTCGAGGGTAATAGCTACGTATGATGAAAAAATGAAGATATTATACTATTTTATGATTGCACATGGTAAAGAATGTGATTAAAGGCTCTTTTCCTATTTCAAAAGTTTTAGTTTTCGAGGGTAATAGCTACGTATGTTGAAAAAATGAAGATATTAGACTATTTTATGATTGGATATGGTAAAGAATGTGATTAAAGGCTCTTTTCCTATTTCAAAAGTTTTAGTTTTCGAGGGTAATAGCTACGAATGTTGAAAAAATGAAGATATTAGACTATTTTATGAATGAAAATGGTAAAGAATGTGATTAAAGGCTCTTTTCCTATTTCAAAAGATTTAGTTTTCGAGGGTAATAGCTACGTATGTTGAAAAAATGAAGATATTAGACAATTTTTTGATTGCAAATGGTAAAGAATGTGATTAAAGGCTCTTTTCTTATTTTAAAAGTTTTAGTTTTCGAGGGTAATAGCTACGTATGTTGAAAAAATGAAGATATTAGACTATTTTATGATTGCAAATGGTAAAGAATGTGATTAAAGGCTCTTTTCCTATTTCAAAAGTTTTAGTTTTTGAGGGTAATAGCTTTGTCTGTGGAAAAAAATGAAGATATTAGACAATTTTATGAATGCACATGGTAAAGAATGTGTTTAAAGGCTCTTTTCCTATTTCAAAAACTTTAGTTTTCGAGGTTAATAGCTACGTATGTTGAAAAAATGAAGATATTAGACTATTTTATGATTGCAAATGGTAAAGAATGTGATTAAAGGCTCTTTTCCTATTTCAAAAGTTTTAGTTTTCGAGGGTAATAGCTTTGTCTGTGGAAAAAATGAAGATATTAGACAATTTTATGATTGCACATGGTAAAGAATGTGATTAATGGCTCTTTTCCTATTTCAAAAGTTTTAGTTTTCGAGGGTAATAGCTACGAAGGTTGAAAAAATGAAGATATTAGACTATTTTATTATTGCAAATGGTAAAGAATGTGATTAAAGACTCTTTTCCTATTTCAAAAGTTTTAGTTTTTGAGGGTAATAGCTTTGTCTGTGGAAAAAATGAAGATATTAGACAATTTTATGATTGCACATGGTAAAGAATGTGATTAAAGGCTCATTTCCTATGTCAAAAGTTTTAGTTTTAGAGGGTAATAGCTACGTATGTTGAAAAAATGAAGATATTAGACTATTTTATGATTGCAAATGGTAAAGAATGTGATTAAAGGCTCTTTTCCCATGTCAAAAGTTTTAGTTTTCGAGGGTAATAGCTACGTATGTTGAAAAAATGAAGATATTAGACAATTTTATGATTGCACATGGTAAAGAATGTGATTAAAGGCTCTTTTCCTATGTCAAAAGTTTTAGTTTTAGAGGGTAATAGCTACGTATGTTGAAAAAATGAAGATATTAGACAATTTTATGATTGCACATGGTAAAGAATGTGATTAAAGGCTCTTTTCCTATGTCAAAAGTTTTAGTTTTCGAGGGTAATAGCTACGTATGTTGAAAAAATGAAGATATTAGACTATTTTATGATTGCACATGGTAAAGAATGTGATTAAAGGCTCATTTCCTATGTCAAAAGTTTTAGTTTTAGAGGGTAATAGCTACGTATGTTGAAAAAATGAAGATATTAGACTATTTTATGATTGCAAATGGTAAAGAATGTGATTAAAGGCTCTTTTCCCATGTCAAAAGTTTTAGTTTTCGAGGGTAATAGCTACGTATGTTGAAAAAATGAAGATATTAGACAATTTTATGATTGCACATGGTAAAGAATGTGATTAAAGGCTCTTTTCCTATGTCAAAAGTTTTAGTTTTAGAGGGTAATAGCTACGTATGTTGAAAAAATGAAGATATTAGACAATTTTATGATTGCACATGGTAAAGAATGTGATTAAAGGCTCTTTTCCTATGTCAAAAGTTTTAGTTTTCGAGGGTAATAGCTACGTATGTTGAAAAAATGAAGATATTAGACTATTTTATGATTGCACATGGTAAAGAATGTGATTAAAGGCTCTTTTCCTATTTCAAAAGTTTTAGTCTAATATCTTCATTTTTTCCACAGACAAAGCTATTACCCTCGAAAACTAAAACTTTTGAAATAGGAAAAGAGCCTTTAATCATATTTTTTACCATGTGCAATCATAAAATTGTCTAATATCTTCATTTTTTCCACAGACAAAGCTATTACCCTCGAAAACTAAAACTTTTGAAATAAGAAAAGAGCCTTTAATCACATTCTACGTATTTGAAAAAATGAAGATATTAGACTATTTTATGATTGCAAATGGTAAAGAATGTGATTAAAGGCTCTTTTCCTATTTCAAAAGTTGTAGTTTTCGAGGGTAATAGCTTTGTCCGTGGAAAAAATAAAGATATTAGACAATTTTATGATTGCACATGGTAAAGAATGTGATTAAAGGCTCTTTTCCTATTTCAAAAGTTTTAGTTTTCGAGGGTAATAGCTACGTATGTTGAAAAAATGAAGATATTAGACTATTTTATGATTGCAAATGGTAAAGAATGTGATTAAAGGCTCTTTTCCTATTTCAAAAGTTTTAGTTTTCGAGGGTAATAGCTTTGTCTGTGGAAAAAATGAAGATATTAGACAATTTTATGATTGCACATGGTAAAGAATGTGATTAATGGCTATTTTCCTATTTCAAAAGTTTTAGTTTTCGAGGGTAATAGCTACGAAGGTTGAAAAAATGAAGATATTAGACTATTTTATGATTGCAAATGGTAAAGAATGTGATTAAAGGCTCTTTTCCTATTTCAAAAGTTTTAGTTTTTGAGGGTAATAGCTTTGTCTGTGGAAAAAATGAAGATATTAGACAATTTTATGAATGCACATGGTAAAGAATGTGTTTAAAGGCTCTTTTCCTATTTCAAAAACTTTAGTTTTCGAGGTTAATAGCTACATATGTTGAAAAAATGAAGATATTAGACTATTTTATGATTGCAAATGGTAAAGAATGTGATTAAAGGCTCTTTTCCTATTTCAAAAGTTTTAGTTTTCGAGGGTAATAGCTTTGTCTGTGGAAAAAATGAAGATATTAGACAATTTTATGATTGCACATGGTAAAGAATGTGATTAATGGCTCTTTTCCTATTTCAAAAGTTTTAGTTTTCGAGGGTAATAGCTACGAAGGTTGAAAAAATGAAGATATTAGACTATTTTATTATTGCAAATGGTAAAGAATGTGATTAAAGACTCTTTTCCTATTTCAAAAGTTTTAGTTTTTGAGGGTAATAGCTTTGTCTGTGGAAAAAATGAAGATATTAGACAATTTTATGATTGCACATGGTAAAGAATGTGATTAAAGGCTCATTTCCTATGTCAAAAGTTTTAGTTTTAGAGGGTAATAGCTACGTATGTTGAAAAAATGAAGATATTAGACTATTTTATGATTGCAAATGGTAAAGAATGTGATTAAAGGCTCTTTTCCCATGTCAAAAGTTTTAGTTTTCGAGGGTAATAGCTACGTATGTTGAAAAAATGAAGATATTAGACAATTTTATGATTGCACATGGTAAAGAATGTGATTAAAGGCTCTTTTCCTATGTCAAAAGTTTTAGTTTTAGAGGGTAATAGCTACGTATGTTGAAAAAATGAAGATATTAGACAATTTTATGATTGCACATGGTAAAGAATGTGATTAAAGGCTCTTTTCCTATGTCAAAAGTTTTAGTTTTCGAGGGTAATAGCTACGTATGTTGAAAAAATGAAGATATTAGACTATTTTATGATTGCACATGGTAAAGAATGTGATTAAAGGCTCATTTCCTATGTCAAAAGTTTTAGTTTTAGAGGGTAATAGCTACGTATGTTGAAAAAATGAAGATATTAGACTATTTTATGATTGCAAATGGTAAAGAATGTGATTAAAGGCTCTTTTCCCATGTCAAAAGTTTTAGTTTTCGAGGGTAATAGCTACGTATGTTGAAAAAATGAAGATATTAGACAATTTTATGATTGCACATGGTAAAGAATGTGATTAAAGGCTCTTTTCCTATGTCAAAAGTTTTAGTTTTAGAGGGTAATAGCTACGTATGTTGAAAAAATGAAGATATTAGACAATTTTATGATTGCACATGGTAAAGAATGTGATTAAAGGCTCTTTTCCTATGTCAAAAGTTTTAGTTTTCGAGGGTAATAGCTACGTATGTTGAAAAAATGAAGATATTAGACTATTTTATGATTGCACATGGTAAAGAATGTGATTAAAGGCTCTTTTCCTATTTCAAAAGTTTTAGTCTAATATCTTCATTTTTTCCACAGACAAAGCTATTACCCTCGAAAACTAAAACTTTTGAAATAGGAAAAGAGCCTTTAATCATATTTTTTACCATGTGCAATCATAAAATTGTCTAATATCTTCATTTTTTCCACAGACAAAGCTATTACCCTCGAAAACTAAAACTTTTGAAATAAGAAAAGAGCCTTTAATCACATTCTACGTATTTTGAAAAAATGAAGATATTAGACTATTTTATGATTGCAAATGGTAAAGAATGTGATTAAAGGCTCTTTTCCTATTTCAAAAGTTGTAGTTTTCGAGGGTAATAGCTTTGTCCGTGGAAAAAATAAAGATATTAGACAATTTTATGATTGCACATGGTAAAGAATGTGATTAAAGGCTCTTTTCCTATTTCAAAAGTTTTAGTTTTCGAGGGTAATAGCTACGTATGTTGAAAAAATGAAGATATTAGACTATTTTATGATTGCAAATGGTAAAGAATGTGATTAAAGGCTCTTTTCCTATTTCAAAAGTTTTAGTTTTCGAGGGTAATAGCTTTGTCTGTGGAAAAAATGAAGATATTAGACAATTTTATGATTGCACATGGTAAAGAATGTGATTAATGGCTATTTTCCTATTTCAAAAGTTTTAGTTTTCGAGGGTAATAGCTACGAAGGTTGAAAAAATGAAGATATTAGACTATTTTATGATTGCAAATGGTAAAGAATGTGATTAAAGACTCTTTTCCTATTTCAAAAGTTTTAGTTTTCGAGGGTAATAGCTTTGTCTGTGGAAAAAATGAAGATATTAGACAATTTTATGATTGCACATGGTAAAGAATGTGATTAAAGGCTCTTTTCCTATGTCAAAAGTTTTAGTTTTAGAGGGTAATAGCTACGTATGTTGAAAAAATGAAGATATTAGACTATTTTATGATTGCAAATGGTAAAGAATGTGATTAAAGGCTCTTTTCCTATGTCAAAAGTTTTAGTTTTCGAGGGTAATAGCTACGTATGTTGAAAAAATGAAGATATTAGACTATTTTATGATTGCACATGGTAAAGAATGTGATTAAAGGCTCTTTTCCTATTTCAAAAGTTTTAGTCTAATATCTTCATTTTTTCCACAGACAAAGCTATTACCCTCGAAAACTAAAACTTTTGAAATAGGAAAAGAGCCTTTAATCATATTTTTTACCATGTGCAATCATAAAATTGTCTAATATCTTCATTTTTTCCACAGACAAAGCTATTACCCTCGAAAACTAAAACTTTTGAAATAAGAAAAGAGCCTTTAATCACATTCTACGTATGTTGAAAAAATGAAGATATTAGACTATTTTTTGATTGCAAATGGTAAAGAATGTGATTAAAGGCTCTTTTCCTATTTCAAAAGTTGTAGTTTTCGAGGGTAATAGCTTTGTCCGTGGAAAAAATGAAGATATTAGACAATTTTATGATTGCACATGGTAAAGAATGTGATTAAAGGCTCTTTTCCTATTTCAAAAGTTTTAGTTTTCGAGGGTAATAGCTACGTATGTTGAAAAAATGAAGATATTAGACTATTTTATGATTGCAAATGGTAAAGAATGTGATTAAAGGCTCTTTTCCTATTTCAAAAGTTTTAGTTTTCGAGGGTAATAGCTTTGTCTGTGGAAAAAATGAAGATATTAGACAATTTTATGATTGCACATGGTAAAGAATGTGATTAAAGGCTCTTTTCCTATTTCAAAAGTTTTAGTTTTCGAGGGTAATAGCTTTGTCTGTTTAAAAAATGAAGATATTAGACAATTTTATGATTGCACATGGTAAAGAATGTGATTAAAGGCTCTTTTCCTATTTCAAAAGTTTTAGTTTTCGAGGGTAATAGCTACGTATGTTGAAAAAATGATAATATTAGACTATTTTATGATTGCAAATGGTAAAGAATGTGATTAAAGGCTCTTTTCCTATTTCAAAAGTTTTAGTTTTCGAGGGTAATAGCTTTGTCTGTGGAAAAAATGAAGATATTAGACAATTTTATGATTGAAAATGGTAAAGAATGTGATTAAAGGCTCTGTTCCTATTTCAAAAGTTTTAGTTTTCGAGGGTAATAGCTACGTATGTTGAAAAAATGAAGATATTAGAAATTTTATGATTGCACATGGTAAAGAATGTGATTAAAGGCTCTTTTCCTATTTCAAAAGTTTTAGTTTTCGAGGTTAATAGCTACGTATGTTGAAAAAATGAAGATATTAGACTATTTTATGATTGCAAATGGTAAAGAATGTGATTAAAGGCTCTTTTCCTATTTCAAAATTTTTAGTTTTCGAGGGTAATAGCTACGTATGTTGAAAAAATGAAGATATTAGACTATTTTATGATTGCAAATGGTAAAGAATGTGATTAAAGGCTCTTTTCCTATGTCAAAAGTTTTAGTTTTCGAGGGTAATAGCTACGTATGTTGAAAAAATGAAGATATTAGACTATTTTATGATTGCACATGGTAAAGAATGTGATTAAAGGCTCTTTTCTTATTTCAAAAGTTTTAGTTTTCGAGGGTAATAGCTACGTATGTTGAAAAAATGAAGATATTAGACAATTTTATGATTGCACATGGTAAAGAATGTGATTAAAGGCTCTTTTCCTATGTCAAAAGTTTTAGTTTTCGAGGGTAATAGCTACGTATGTTGAAAAAATGAAGATATTAGACTATTTTATGATTGCAAATGGTAAAGAATGTGATTAAAGGCTCTTTTCCTAATTCAAAAGTTTTAGTTCTCGAGGGTAATAGCTACGTATGTTGAAAAAATGAAGATATTAGACTATTTCATGATTGCACATGGTAAAGAATGTGATTAAAGGCTCTTTTCCTATGTCAAAAGTTTTAGTTTTCGAGGGTAATAGCTACGTATGTTGAAAAAATGAAGATATTAGACTATTTTATGATTGCACATGGTAAAGAATGTGATTAAAGGCTCTTTTCCTATGTCAAAAGTTTTAGTTTTCGAGGGTAATAGCTACGTTTGTTGAAAAAATGAAGATATTAGACAATTTTATGATTGCACATGGTAAAGAATGTGATTAAAGGCTCTTTTCCTATTTCAAAAGTTTTAGTTTTCGAGGGTAATAGCTTTGTCTGTGGAAAAAATGAAGATATTAGACAATTTTATGATTGCACATGGTAAAGAATGTGATTAAAGGCTCTTTTCCTATTTCAAAAGTTTTAGTTTTCGAGGGTAATAGCTACGTATGTTGAAAAAATGAAGATAATAGACTATTTTATGATTGCAAATGGTAAAGAATGTGATTAAAGGCTCTTTTCCTATGGCAAAAGTTTTAGTTTTTGAGGGTAATAGCTACGTATGTTGAAAAAATGAAGATATTAGACTATTTTATGATTGCAAATGGTAAATAATGTGATTAAAGGCTCTTTTCCTATTTCAAAAGTTTTAGTTTTCGAGGGTAATAGCTACGTATGTTGAAAAAATGAAGATATTAGAAATTTTATGATTGCAAATGGTAAAGAATGTGATTAAAGGCTCTTTTCCTATTTTAAAAGTTTTAGTTTTCGAGGGTAATAGCTACGTATGTTGAAAAAATGAAGATATTAGACTCTTTTATGATTGCAAATGGTAAAGAATGTGATTAAAGGCTTTTTTTTTCCTATGTCAAAAGTTTTAGTTTTCGAGGGTAATAGCTACGTATGTTGAAAAAATGAAGAAATTAGACTATTTTATGATTACAAATGGTAAAGAATGTGATTAAAGGCTCTTTTCCTATTTCAAAAGTTTTAGTTTTCGAGGGTAATAGCTTTGTCTGTGGAAAAAATGAAGATATTAGACAATATTATGATTGCACATGGTAAAGAATGTGATTAAAGGCTCTTTTCCTATGTCAAAAGTTTTAGTTTTCGAGGGTAATAGCTACGTATGTTGAAAAAATGAAGATATTAGACAATTTTATGATTGCACATGGTAAAGAATGTGATTAAAGGCTCTTTTCCTATGTCAAAAGTTTTAGTTTTAGAGGGTAATAGCTACGTATGTTGAAAAATGAAGATATTAGACAATTTTATGATTGCACATGGTAAAGAATGTGATTAAAGGCTCTTTTCCTATGTCAAAAGTTTTAGTTTTCGAGGGTAATAGCTACGTATGTTGAAAAAATGAAGATATTAGACTATTTTATGATTGCACATGGTAAAGAATGTGATTAAAGGCTCTTTTCCTATTTCAAAAGTTTTAGTCTAATATCTTCATTTTTTCCACAGACAAAGCTATTACCCTCGAAAACTAAAACTTTTGAAATAGGAAAAGAGCCTTTAATCATATTTTTTACCATGTGCAATCATAAAATTGTCTAATATCTTCATTTTTTCCACAGACAAAGCTATTATCCTCGAAAACTAAAACTTTTGAAATAAGAAAAGAGCCTTTAATCACATTCTACGTATTTGAAAAAATGAAGATATTAGACTATTTTATGATTGCAAATGGTAAAGAATGTGATTAAAGGCTCTTTTCCTATTTCAAAAGTTGTAGTTTTCGAGGGTAATAGCTTTGTCCGTGGAAAAAATAAAGATATTAGACAATTTTATGATTGCACATGGTAAAGAATGTGATTAAAGGCTCTTTTCCTATGTCAAAAGTTTTAGTTTTCGAGGGTAATAGCTACGTATGTTGAAAAAATGAAGATATTAGACAATTTTATGATTGCAAATGGTAAAGAGTCAAAAGTTTCAGTTTTCGAGGGTAATAGCTACGTATGTTGAAAAAATGAAGATATTAGACTATTTTATGATTGCAAATGGTAAAGAATGTGATTAAAGGCTCTTTTCCTATTTCAAAAGTTTTAGTTTTCGAGGGTAATAGCTTTGTCAGTGGAAAAAATGAACATATTAGACAATTTTATGATTGCACATGGTAAAAAATGTGATTAAAGGCTCTTTTCCTATGTCAAAAGTTTTAGTTTTCAAGGGTAATAGCTACGTATGTTTAAAAAATGAAGATATTAGACTATTTTATGATTGCAAATGGTAAAGAATGTGATTAAAGGCTCTTTTCCTATTTCAAAAGTTTTAGTTTTCGATGGTAATAGCTTTGTCCGTGGAAAAAATGAAGATATTAGACAATTTTATGATTGCACATGGTAAAGAATGTGATTAAAGGCTCTTTTCCTATTTCAAAATTTTAGTTTTCGAGGGTAATAGCTACGTATGTTGAAAAAATGAAGATATTAGACTATTTTATGATTGCAAATGGTAAAGAATGTGATTAAAGGCTCTTTTCCTATTTCAAAAGTTTTAGTTTTCGAGGGTAATAGCTTTGTCTGTGAAAAAAATGAAAATATTAGACAATTTTATGATTGCACATGGTAAAGAATGTGATTAATGGCTCTTTTCCTATTTCAAAAGTTTTAGTTTTCGAGGGTAATAGCTACGAAGTTTGAAAAAATGAAGATGTTAGACTATTTTATGATTGCAAATGGTAAAGAATGTGATTAAAGGCTTTTTTCCTATTTCAAAAGTTTTAGTTTTTGAGGGTAATAGCTTTGTCTGTGGAAAAAATGAAGATATTAGACAATTTTATGATTGCACATGGTAAAGAATGTGATTAAAGGCTCTTTTCCTATGTCAAAAGTTTTAGTTTTCGAGGGTAATAGCTACGTATGTTGAAAAAATGAAGATATTAGACTATTTTATGATTGCAAATGGTAAAGAATGTGATTAAAGGCTCTTTTCCTATGTCAAAAGTTTTAGTTTTCGAGGGTAATAGCTACGTATGTTGAAAAAATGAAGATATTAGACTATTTTATGATTGCAAATGGTAAAGAATGTGATTAAAGGCTCTTTTCCCATTTCAAAAGTTTTAGTTTTCGAGGGTAATAGCTACGTATGTTGGAAAAATGAAGATATTAGACTATTTTATGATTGCACATGGTAAAGAATTTGCTTAAAGGCTCTTTTCCTATTTCAAAAGTTTTAGTTTTCAGGGGTAAGAGCTTTGTCTGTGGAAAAAATGAAGATATTAGACAACTTTATGATTGCACATGGTAAAGAATGTGATTAAAGGCTCTTTTCCTATTTCAAAAGTTTTAGTTTTCGAGGGTAATAGCTACGTATGTTGAAAAAATGAAGATATTAGACTATTTTATGATTGCACATGGTAAAGAATGTGATTAAAGGCTATTTTCTATTTCAAAAGTTTTAATTTTAGAGGGTAATAGCTACGTATGTTGAAAAAATGAAGATATTAGACAATTTTATGATTGCATATGGTAAAGAATGTGATTAAAGGCTCTTTTCCTATGTCAAAAGTTTTAGTTTTCGAGGGTAATAGCTACGTATGTTGAAAAAATGAAGATATTAGACTATTTTATGATTGCACATGGTAAAGAATGTGATTAAAGGCTCTTTTCCTATTTCAAAAGTTTTAGTTTTCGAGCGTAAGAGCTTTGTCTGTGGAAAAAATGAAGATATTAGACTATTTTATGATTGCACATGGTAAAGAATGTGATTAAAGGCTCTTTTCCTATTTCAAAAGATTTAGTTTTCGAGGGTAATAGCTACGTATGTTGAATAAATGAAGATATTAGACTATTTTATGATTGCAAATGGTAAAGAATGTGATTAAAGGCTCTTTTCCTATTTCAAAAGTTTTAGTTTTCGAGGGTAATAGCTTTGTCTGTGAAAAAAAATGAAGATTTTAGACAATTTTATGATTGCACATGGTAAAGAATTTGCTTAAAGGCTCTTTTCCTATTTAAAAAGTTTTAGTTTTCGGGGGTAAGAGCTTTGTCTGTGGAAAAAATGAAGATATTAGACAATTTTATGATTGCACATAAGAATTTGATTAAAGGCTCTTTTCCTATTTCAAAAGTTTTAGTTTTTGAGGGTAATAGCTACGTATGTTGAAAAAATGAAGATATTAGACTATTTTATGATTGCACATGGTAAAGAATGTGATTAAAGGCTATTTTCCTATTTCAAAAGTTTTAGTTTTCGAGGGTAATAGCTACGTATGTTGAAAAAATGAAGATATTAGACAATTTTATGATTGCATATGGTAAAGAATGTGATTAAAGGCTCTTTTCCTATGTCAAAAGTTTTAGTTTTCGAGGGTAATAGCTACGTATGTTGAAAAAAATGAAGATCTAAGACAATTTTATGATTGCAAGTGGTAAAGAATGTGATTAAAGGCTCTTTTCCTATGTTAAAAGTTTTAGTTTTCGAGGGTTATAGCTACGTATGTTGAAAAAATGAAGATATTAGACTATTTTATGATTGCAAATGGTAAAGAATGTGATTAAAGGCTCTTTTCCTATGTCAAAAGTTTTAGTTTTTGAGGGTAATAGCTACGTATGTTGAAAAAATGAAGATATTAGACTAATTTATGATTGCACATGGTAAAGAATGTGATTAAAGGCTCTTTTCCTATTTCAAAAGTTTTAGTTTTCGAGGGTAATAGCTACGTATGTTGAAAAAATGAAGATATTAGACTATTTTATGATTGCACATGGTAAAGAATGTGATTAAAGGCTCTTTTCCTATTTCAAAAGTTTTAGTTTTTGAGGGTAATAGCTTTGTCTGTGGAAAAGGAAGATATTAGACAATTTTATGATTGCACATTGTAAAGAATGTGATTAAAGGCTCTTTTTCTATTTCAAAAGTTTTAGTTTTCGAGGTTAATAGCTACGTATGTTGAAAAAATGAAGGTATTAGACTATTTTATGATTGCAAATGGTAAAGAATGTGATTAAAGGCTCTTTTCCTATGTCAAAAGTTTTAGTTTTCGAGGGTAATAGCTACGTATGTTGAAAAAATGAAGATATTAGACTATTTTATGATTGCAAATGGTAAAGAATGTGATTAAAGGCTCTTTTCTTATGTCAAAAGTTTTAGTTTTCGAGGGTAATAGCTACGTATGTTGGAAAAATGAAGATATTAGACTATTTTATGATTGCACATGGTAAAGAATTTGCTTAAAGGCTCTTTTCCTATTTCAAAAGTTTTAGTTTTCGGGGGTAAGAGCTTTGTCTGTGGAAAAAATGAAGATATTAGACAATTTTATGATTGCACATGGTGTCAAAAGTTTTAGTTTTCGAGGGTAATAGCTAGGTATGTTGGAAAAATGAAGATATTAGACTATTTTATGATTGCACATGGTAAAGAATTTGCTTAAAGGCTCTTTTCCTATTTCAAAAGTTTTAGTTTTCAGGGGTAAGAGCTTTGTCTGTGGAAAAAATGAAGATATTAGACAATTTTATGATTGCACATGGTAAAGAATGTGATTAAAGGCTCTTTTCCTATTTCAAAAGTTTTAGTTTTCGAGGGTAATAGCTACGTATGTTGAAAAAATGAAGATATTAGACTATTTTATGATTGCACATGGTAAAGAATGTGATTAAAGGCTATTTTCCAAATTTCAAGAGTTTTAGTTTTAGAGGGTAATAGCTACGTATGTTGAAAAAATGAAGATATTAGACAATTTTATGATTGCATATGGTAAAGAATGTGATTAAGGCTCTTTCCTATGTCAAAAGTTTTAGTTTTCGAGGGTAATAGCTACGTATGTTGAAAAAATGAAGATCTAAGACATTTTTATGATTGCAAATGGTAAAGAATGTGATTAAAGGCTCTTTTCCTATGTCAAAAGTTTTAGTTTTCGAGGGTAATAGCTACGTATGTTGAAAAAATGAAGATATTAGACTATTTTATGATTGCACATGGTAAAGAATGTGATTAAAGGCTCTTTTCCTATTTCAAAAGTTTTAGTTTTCGAGCGTAAGAGCTTTGTCTGTGGAAAAAATGAAGATATTAGACTATTTTATGATTGCACATGGTAAAGAATGTGATTAAAGGCTCTTTTCCTATTTCAAAAGATTTAGTTTTCGAGGGTAATAGCTACGTATGTTGAAAAAATGAAGATATTAGACTATTTTATGATTGCAAATGGTAAAGAATGTGATTAAAGGCTCTTTTCCTATTTCAAAAGTTTTAGTTTTCGAGGGTAATAGCTTTGTCTGTGAAAAAAATGAAGATTTTAGACAATTTTATGATTGCACATGGTAAAGAATTTGCTTAAAGGCTCTTTTCCTATTTAAAAAGTTTTAGTTTTCGGGGGTAAGAGCTTTGTCTGTGGAAAAAATGAAGATATTAGACAATTTTATGATTGCACATGATAAAGAATGTGTTTAAAGGCTCTTTTCCTATTTCAAAAGTTTTAGTTTTCGAGGGTAATAGCTACGTATGTTGAAAAAATGAAGATATTAGACTATTTTATGATTGCAAATGGTAAAGAATGTAATTAAAGGCTCTTTTCCTATGTCAAAAGTTTTAGTTTTCGAGGGTAATAGCTACGTATGTTGAAAAATGAAGATATTAGACTATTTTATGATTGCAAATGGTAAAGAATGTGATTAAAGGCTTTTTTCCTATGTCAAAAATTTCAGTTTTCGAGGGTAATAGCTACGTATGTTGAAAAAATGAAGATATTAGACTATTTTATGATTGCAAATGGTAAAGAATGTGATTAAAGGCTCTTTTCCTATTTCAAAAGTTTTAGTTTTTGAGGGTAATAGCTTTGTCGGTGGAAATTATGAAGATATTAGACAATTTTATGATGGCACATGGCAAAAAATGTGATTAAAGGCTCTTTTCCTATGTCAAAAGTTTTAGTTTTCGAGGGTAATAGCCACGTATGTTGTAAAAATGAAGATATTAGACTATTTTATGATTGCAAATGGTAAAGAATGTGATTAAAGGCTCTTTTCCTATTTCAAAAGTTTTAGTTTTCGAGGGTAATAGCTACGTATGTTGAAAAAATGAAGATATTAGACTATTTTATGATTGCACATGGTAAAGAATGTGATTAAAGGCTCTTTTCCTATTTCAAAAGTTTTAGTTTTCGAGGGTAATAGCTACGTATGTTGGAAAAATGAAGATATTAGATACTATTTATGATTGCAAATGGTAAAGAATGTGATTAAAGGCTCTTTTCCTATTTCAAAAGTTTTAGTTTTCGAGGGTAATAGCTTTGTCTGTGGAAAAAATGAAGATATTAGACAATTTTATGATTGCACATGGTAAAGAATGTGATTAATGGCTCTTTTCCTATTTCAAAGGTTTTAGTTTTCGAGGGTAATAGCTACGAAGGTTGAAAAATGAAGATATTAGACTATTTTATGATTGCAACTGGTAAAGAAAGTGATTAAAGGCTATTTTCCTATTTCAAAAGTTTTAGTTTTTGAGGGTAATAGCTTTGTCTGTGGAAAAGGAAGATATTAGACAATTTTATGAT
Source organism: Artemia franciscana (assembly GCF_032884065.1). NCBI lineage: Eukaryota > Metazoa > Arthropoda > Branchiopoda > Anostraca > Artemiidae > Artemia > Artemia franciscana. The sequence goes on from NW_027066588.1 coordinate 16,542, forward strand.
TGCACATGGTAAAGAATGTGATTAAAGGCTCTTTTTCTATTTCAAAAGTTTTAGTTTTCGAGGTTAACAGCTACGTATGTTGAAAAAATGAAGGTATTAGACTATTTTATGATTGCAAATGGTAAAGAATGTGATTAAAGGCTCTTTTCCTATGTCAAAAGTTTTAGTTTTCGAGGGTAATAGCTACGTAAGTTGAAAAAATGAAGATATTAGACTATTTTATGATTGCAAATGGTAAAGAATGTGATTAAAGGCTCTTTTCCTATGTCAAAAGTTTCAGTTTTCGAGGGTAATAGCTACGTATGTTGAAAAAATGAAGATATTAGACTATTTTATGATTGCAAATGGTAAAGAATGTGAATAAAGGCTCTTTTCCTATTTCAAAAGTTTTAGTTTTCGAGGGTAATAGCTTTGTTGGTGGAAAAAATGAACATATTAGACAATTTTATGATTGCACATGGTAAAAAATGTGATTAAAGGCTCTTTTCCTATGTCAAAAGTTTTAGTTTTCAAGGGTAATAGCTACGTATGTTGAAAAAATGAAGATATTAGACTATTTTATGATTGCAAATGGTAAAGAATGTGATTAAAGGCTCTTTTCCTATTTCAAAAGTTTTAGTTTTCGAGGGTAATAGCTTTGTCCGTGGAAAAAATGAAGATATTAGACAATTTTATGATTGCACATGGTAAAGAATGTGATTAAAGGCTCTTTTCCTATTTCAAAAATTATAGTTTTCGAGGGTAATAGCTACGTATATTGAAAAAATGAAGATATTAGACTATTTTATGATTGCAAATGGTAAAGAATGTGATTAAAGGCTCTTTTCCTATTTCAAAAGTTTTAGTTTTCGAGGGTAATAGCTACGAAGGTTGAAAAATGAAGATATTAGACTATTTTATGATTGCAAATGGTAAAGAATGTGATTAAAGGCTATTTTCCTATTTCAAAAGTTTTAGTTTTTGAGGGTAATAGCTTTGTCTGTGGAAAAGGAAGATATTAGACAATTTTATGATTGCACATGGTAAAGAATGTGATTAAAGGCTCTTTTTCTATTTCAAAAGTTTTAGTTTTCGAGGTTAATAGCTACGTATGTTGAAAAAATGAAGGTATTAGACTATTTTATGATTGCAAATGGTAAAGAATGTGATTAAAGGCTCTTTTCCTATGTCAAAAGTTTTAGTTTTCGAGGGTAATAGCTACGTATGTTGAAAAAATGAAGATATTAGACTATTTTATGATTGCAAATGGTAAAGAATGTGATTAAAGGCTCTTTTCCTATGTCGAAAGTTTCAGTTTTCGAGGGTAATAGCTACGTATGTTGAAAAAATGAAGATATTAGACTATTTTATGATTGCAAATGGTAAAGAATGTGATTAAAGGCTCTTTTCCTATTT